>NW_028145567.1:2205000-2472500 GCF_977016875.1 Pavona decussata
AAAGGCAATTATGGCTCCTGTTGCATCTACAGGGCTATTGTTTTTGTTGTTACCTATTACAAACTACTACAATAATAATTAGTACCATACTAGCAGAATTACCAAATAAACTTGTTTCCACATGGCTCCCCATTCTCTAAGGACAGAAGTCAGTTCTTCAACAAGTGCTTCTTCCTTGAAAACACTTTCTGCCTCACTGATAACAAAGATGTCAAAAAGATTAACAACAGGAGCTGAAGCATTAATTATTAAATAGTAACTTTCTGAAAATTGAGACTTTTGAAAATGTACCATTACCATTTTCGATCACTGATCCTGACAGAGTGGGCAATTAAGGCAAAAGAATGTGAAAAAAGGTTGGAATGAGTAAAGAAAGGGTTCTCAAGCAAAATGTGTAAACACAGACAGGCAAAAATGTTATTATCACCACGAAATTTCTAAGTAAATGTCAGTAATAATTATAGAAAAATGAAAATGGAAACTTTTGAAAACATGTAACTGTGAACAGGACATTAGATCAAATTTATACTACTGACAGTACTGTCAGTATTTACAGTTAGTAATTATTGGATTCAACGCAGAAAGAACGCACTCCTAATACAGACTGGAGTTGAGATTGTGTGGGACAATCAATCGATCAACGAATTAATGAATCTTGGGATGTGTATCTGGCATCCGCCACAGATTTTGCCTGGGCAGATGACATCATCACCAACTTGGCAAAGGAGAGAGAGCCTGGGATCAAGATCATCGAACACACTCCCTAATCTTTGATTATTACTAGTTATAAGAGGATATTACAGTATTTTGTTCACGGAATAGGGTTTACATGTATGTTTCCTGGAAGGACTTGGGAGATAAATAGCAAACTATACCTTGGGGATTCCTCCTTGTTGTCCTTGACATAGATGTATGTTGTTGGAAATATTCCCTGAAAATTATCAGAGAAAGGTTTAATATGACTGTCCGTCCATAAACAGACTTTGTGTATATCAAACTTAAAATTGCTATTAATATTTTACAATGGCCAGCACCTACAATAACCTGTGACGATAGCTGGCTCCTGAAGGCTTGAAAATGGCTAAAAGACAACATTCCCCCTTTCTGACTAGCTACTCTCCTTGTGGAGCTCGTCAGCTTCTCCAAAGTTTTTAAAATGAAATCCATTGCACCAGTAGTAATTGCTGCCATTAGTAAGGAACACAACTGAGAAAAAAGCACTGGTACAGACCAGTTGTAGTAACACAGGAAAAGTAATTGCGCCTGGTGATCAATATAATTATTGTGTCGTTCGGCACTGCTACGTCTACAGCTGTTAACGTCACTTTACATGTACATACAGGAATGCAACAGTCCATGGAAATTTTACAAGAACATAAGAAGACAAGCCTCATCCACACCTTGACAGCCTTGTTTCTCAAAGAAAACCCTCGGTACCATCCTGGATCCAAAATAAAATGACAGCAATAAAATAATAATTTATTATTAATTACATGGCATTTAACATGACAGAAGAAATTATAGAAATTGAAAAATAAAATTCATTTTAGTTCTAACTTTTCACCTCATTGAACTTGACAATTGAAAATGCATTTTCTGGGATCTACACGTCTGTACATGTACCAGATGGGTTTTATAAGTGTGGTACCGTGGTAGTAGTTTTTAGACCATAGCAGCATACTCTACATGGGCCAGATGGATTGACACAACTCAATCTGGCCAATGTTGTCCAGCAGGACCAAAAAGCTGTTAAAATACCCTACCCTAAAGGCAAATGTGACAATCTAATGCACTTTACCAAAAACAAAATGTCCCACTTTTTGCTATACACTATTTGGAAATTGCATGACTCATTCACATTTAATCAATTTTTCTGGTCTGAGTGAATAGTTCTAAGAGGTTAATTAATACATGTATATGCAAGACTCTCCAAATTATTCTTATGTTTACTGTTTAATTTGGAGGTCTTATAAATACACTGCTTGTACCTATGAAAAAGGCACTGAAAGACCACCATTCAATTTGCTGAGTCAGGTACCCTGCAAGCAGAGGTCCTTTGATCTTCCTAGATAGGAAGATCGAAGGGCCTCTGCTCGCAGGGTATGAGTCAGGAGGACAGCTTTGTCACAGTTTTGACGCAGCCCACTTTCCGATCTGGAACACTGGACTGGAAAAGTGTATCAGGGGTTTCAAATTAAGGGCCAGATAAAGGGCAAATGGAACGTCTTCCCACCCAAACTTGCCAGGCTGGTGTTATCATCTTGACAAACATTATCTACATGTAAGTAAACTATCCTAAACGGTGAATGGAAAGTTCGAAGCAAGGTGATGTGGGACACTTGAAAATGTATATCTGATTGGACTGATATAAAAAATATTGTCTAAATATTCTCCCATACTGAAGAAGGGTTATATACCCAAAACATCTGTGTTCTTTAAACCATTACTGACACTTTTTGATTTATGTTGATATCGATCCAATCAGTTAAATATCCTGCCCAGGGACCCCCAGCCTCTCATCAGCCTGTTCAAAATCTTAACGAATCCAAACCCCTGGTGTATGCTGCGAATACCACCTTCTGCATCACGACCAAAAATTCACATTCACACTGATATTCATTATACACTTATGTGTATACATGTTTGTTAAAATTCTTTAATAAAACCCTAATTTGTTTACTTAAAGGCCCACATTCACCCAAGATGTATTGCACACCGAGGAACAGTTTTCATATATGAACACCCCCGCCCCCCCCCCCCCCCACATTTTATTTGAGCGAGAGTCGAGTGAGAAGGCAATAAGCGATCACGAACATTCTTTCCCTCCAGCACGAGTCATACAGGAAACCCGCATGAACCACTTGAATTTGTACAGCCAATAAGATCACGTGTTTGGACAATACAGCATTTCAAAACAAAAACAAACGACCGCAATGACTCTGGGGTGAAGGTGGGCCTTTAATGGCAACAAAATAAGGTAAACTGGAATGTTACGACCAAAGAACAGAATTATTGATACACATACAGAAATCCCTTTGGGATTGAAACCCCTTCTGCACCTCAACCAAACATTTCAAGGTGTCCCCCTCCACCCCGTCCCAACTTGAACTCCTCCCCCCACCACCCCCGATCGACACAAGAACTAACTGCTTCTGATCTGCCCCAAATGAACAACATTCCCGCTGATATTCATTGTGCACTTATGTGTTAAAACCCTAATTTGTTTACTTAATCGAAACAAAAGAAGGTAAACTGAAGTATCGTGACCGAAGGACAGAATTGTTGATACAAATACAGAAATCCGAGCTGTTCGTTTCTTCCCAACTACTTTCAGCACATGCACTTTCGGTAGACTTTCGGTTTTTACCTTCGGATAATCAACTATTTGTTACTAGAAATAAATGTTCACCTGGACTCTCTTCGAGGATTTGAACAGTCTCTCCAAGCTGGAGTTCCAGTTGATACATGCCTTTTCCATGGAAGTTATAGATGACTAAATAAACGAGAACGAGACGAAGCAAAAATCGAGTAACACCAGGCTACGTGACAAGATGCATGAAGATTGCCGATTATTTCAACGAAAATCGCGAATTGTACATACCTACTCCAAGCTGTGGAGTCTTGAGTGCTTTCCAAACTGTCATTTCTAATTCTATTTGTTCATAGCCTGCTTTTTACTGAGGTAAGAAGATCAAAACAACACCATTCACTCAAAGAAGCCCGTCCCTTCCTTGTCCACATGATGGCCCTTGGAATTTCCGGGTGGTATACCGCTGACAACACAGACAGAAATGTTGGCAAGCAATGCGTGCAAACCCAGTGATGAGGATGATATTCAACACAATCACAAATAATTAATAAAGCTTTACTATAATCAATAGCGTTTATCGCATCATCGTTTACATTTAAGGAACTTTATTAAAAATTAACAATACCGGTCTTTATAAAGTTAACTCGTTTTTCGGTCAGGAATATTGCACGCGTTACCGACTAATTAATTAACAATTATTGGACGAGGTTGAATATCGTGATTTGTCAGTGGCGAGCAGATCAAGGCAAATAATTGATCTGCGAGACACTGACAAATCACGATATTTTGCGATAACCGAGTTCAATAATTGTTTTATCATTCGATCACGGAGTTTGTTTTCCATAATTATTTTCTCTAACAGTACAGGGAAGCGATCTGCAATTTTCACACAAGAGCGTAGTTTCAGTTACGCATGAGCAGAATATTATTTGCAGCACAGTGACAGCACAGTTGGACAGTATTGCGCATGAGCAGACCATTATTTGTAGGCAGTTATTTGCAAGTCACGTGGATTGCTCTCGGCCAATGATAAGGAAGATAAAATGCATCGAATGATAAACTGCATTTATTTGACCCGCTGAAATTGAACCCTCTCGAAAATTAAGGAAGCAGGATAATACCTCTCTTAGTAATACTCATGCATGCATAACAAACCTTTTTTTTATATATAAAGTTCCCAATCTCGTACGCTGTTAGGTATCTTAGTCACACCTTGCCTGACCTTGGGGTCTCAACAAAATATTTAAATTAAAGTAAAAGCCACGGTGTGCGGTGGATATGGGTTAGTGATTCGACTTCCGTCAGGGACAAGGTGAATATTTCATGCTTTCTATACACACCATTCATTATATCTCTCGTTCTTTACCACCAAACGGGTATGCAGCCCTATGCAGTGTGATTCGTCACCAGTCTCCCAGCAGCTCAGAATCGCTCAATCTGTTGTAGAATGCAGCTAAATTGGGGGGTTTTTGCCCTCGTTTTGATATAAAAAATGTGTGCAGCTTCCTCGTATATTTTTTGTAAATATTAGCGTAATTTCAGCTCTGATGCTACCAGGCTGATTAAGCGTGTCCATCTATCTACTTCTAATGAGCGTTCACTGATTTGACTGGTTGCACTTGGAGATAAATTTTCTCCACACACTCAAACGCATTGCAGCCCCTTGATTCAATATAAGGGTGCAACATCCATTCGGCAGGTAACATGGCACACTCCAAAAAAGTTTGCAAGAAATGTTGTACGTAATGTTACAGCGAGTCGCGATTTGAAGATCAGTTTGCGTGCGACGGTTGCACTGAGGCAACGATGTTGCATGGCGTGTCCGCACCTTAATTCAAGGCCCAGAACAAAGCCGAAGAGAGTCATAACCTAGTAAAATGATCAGCCCAATAACTGAACAAACGAAAAGAAATGGCTGCACTGAATCTTGAGACGCGAATGGGCTAAAGGCCCGTTTACATTACGTTAGTACGTATACAAAACGTAATATCCATCAAATTGAACTGGTCCAGCCTGATAGAGCAGCGATGTTTGTTTTCAGTGCGAGATCAGCTTTAGCCATGTTACTTCTACGATAAACCAGCTGTGCTGAGACACTCGTGAACAACGCAGAGAGTGCTACTGTACAACACCGTTTGGTATGAAGTCTATACATCAATTTCACCTACACGTTATCGGATATGTAGTACACTTTTGCTACCAAAGTACTACCTAGTATTCAGTAGAAAAAAATATATTTTCTCTACGCCATGGCCGGGACTCAAACTCCCAAATGTTTTCACTGAGCGACAACCGGATGTAAGTGACTTACACGACAATAAAAACGGCATTAATTTTACGAATCGGCCGTCACAATACTGCGTGACGGCCGCTTAATCACCCAGTTTCTCAGAAAACTATCCTCCGAAACTAATTCAAGGAATTTCCGGGAATCTCTGACAGTTCGTAGAAAGGCTCTGTCCACTCTTGTTCAGTGTCTTGTTCGCATTTCCACGACAGCCAATACATTCTTTTCTGGGTGAAGTGGAAAAACGTATTTAGATCTTAGAAGCCTTCGATCCAGCTTAGAAAGGTAAGTAATATTTGCAGGCAACAATTTATTGTCTTTGTTTCCAGTTGTAAACAGGGTTTCTGCCATTCGGCTCAAGGTTAAATTGCGTTTACTCGAAGTTTACGATAAATTATAGCCATTGAAAGCGAACGGTACTGGTAGTTCGAGACCGCCAATCGCATCAGTTCTCGAATCGAGTCAAGCTCGAGTCAGGTTTTGTTTCTTCATTTCTATTATTTTCTTTTTCCTTTTGTTTCGTTTTTGTCTTGATATCTTTGATTGTAAGTCTTGCTTTCATAACTACAACTATTCGAAATATTAAACATAAACGTGGCTTAGGGGCTGTTTACATGGAGGGAGGAAGATCCTAGCACCAGGAATATCCGAGAAGGCGGAAAAACTTTTCGTTCTCTTTACATGCAGAAATTTCGGCCGAAGTGGTAACCAAGTGGAGAAGGAAAAGAAGAATAACTGTCGGCCTTGAGCAGCTGAACGCCCGGCTGCCGCCATGTTTGTTCTCTTTGTCCTTAGTACTAAGATCTTCCGAGCGAAAGTAGTTTACATGGTGCTAGGATCTTCCTCCCTCCGTGTAAACAGCTGTCGACGCGGTCGCGAGAGTTCATTTTCGGTAGCACTGGTTTTTTAAACGAAATTAACGCCATTCCTAATTCATTCTCGCCATATATAATTTTGCTGAAAGGGTTTGTCCAGTGTTGCTAGTTCTTCTATTCCTAGGAAATTCATAAAATTTCAGCTTAAAAGTTCTTATAGCACCTTATACGTACTTTAATACAGCGTGCAGACTTTTTTGTCGACCTTATTATAGCCAGAAGTGTATTCACTCACAGCAAAGGCCCAACACAGAACAAAACTACTTCCAGGACCTTTGAAATATTTTTTTTCCTCAAAAGCCCGGAAAAGGAGAAAATTGAGGTGGCTATCTCGCCGTGTTTGAAAGGGAAAAAACATGGCCGTCAACATTTTGCGCGCGAAGGGCATAAGTTCTGTTATCTGTGTGTCCTGTGGATGCAACAAGATGGCGCTTGAGTGGCAGGTGATATACCCTTCACCACTGATCATTTTTTTCAGTCGCTTAAATGGGATCTCTGCTTCAGGTGTATGTAGATAGAGCTCTTAATCTTCTTAGAAAATTTATGAATACTGAGGGATGTCGTATATCACAGCGGTATTATAAATGCATGGCTCTAGCGAGCGATAATGAAAAATATTGCAAACAGACAGCTAATTCCTCTGTTTACTAACGGCACATCATTTTGTAAGCGAGACTGATAACAACCAGGAGGAGCATTAAAAAGAAGAAGAAAAATCGAAAAGTAAAAGTTGGATCCTGAGTCGAACTGGGCTCGTGACTTGTTCTTGATTCGGGCTCGAACTTGATCAAGGTGTTCCTTGAAAATATCACATTATTGAGAAAAGGCTTCGATGGCAGTAGAAACTGTGGTTAGAAATATGAATTTAAAAGCTGAAGTTCTCGTTTATTTTTATCGTTTGATGTTAATGTAGTGTGGAGTACAGCGATTGAAAATGCTTTTTCTTTGCTTTGTCATGTCATTAAAAATCGGTTCTGGATTAAATGTCAGCCTGTTTGACTGAGTATAAAGTTTAGCATCAAAGAAGTGCAACGGACCGCGCTCTTTCTCGTGGACCGGTCATAGGAGTAAATCGAAGTAAACGAAATTCTAAACACAGTAAACAGAATAATGAGTGCATTGCAAACTCTCGGAGGCTCCAAGCTAAAGAAAGAAGCGTAGAAACGGGTTGAGCTATGGAAAAATTGATGTCAGGAATGCTGTATTATAAAACATGGAGTTCAGCTCATCGTTTGTTTTGTCTAAACTATTCAATGCAGCTCAGTTTGTTTTCTATATGAATCAACAGCTGCAACTGAAATGGCTCGGAACAAGTTTGGTCTGTTTGATTAATCCACTTTTAAAGATTTCAACGTTATTTTGCGAAGTTGTAGTTGAATAAGAGAAAAATCTTTAAACTTTTCTGGAGGAATGGGAGGCAGTATATCCCGAGATCCTGCCGGCGGGGGAAGTTTATTACTCAAGTATAGTCTAGCATACATTTTTATCATCTTGTCACCCGGCACTCGAACACATTTTTTTAGCGACGAAATTTCTATTCTGATCGGTAACAACAGATCATTTACCAGAGCTAACAATCCTTCACAAGTCACTGAAATGATTCTTAGAAATTTGCATTGTGTGAAATTTCCGGGAAATGTTTGTGTTTTAGATGCTATATGAACCAGGGTACAAAGATCAATTCTAATATTTGCAGCATAAATTTGAGACTTAAAACGGTTTCAGGGATACCATAAGGATTAACATAGACCCTTATATTCTACTTTGAAAACCTGTCTTTTCCAATACATCTTTAATGTCGCTGAACAGCTACAAGGTCGAAAACTACCACCAAATTAAACGAAATGTCCTCACGCACGCATGAAAAGTTTGGTCTCTCTTATTGTCCCTATAAATAGCATTATGCTTTTAAACAGATTGTGTTAGTCGCCAATTGTTCTGGTGTAAAGAAAAGCAACTTTATTTCCACATTTTAAGGCATATCATCAAGCATCACATCATTTCAAAACTTAATAGACAGTAGTATAAAATGAATGTTGTTTTGCAATACATAATAATTATAGCTAGTCCGAAGGACTGAAGTCCGCACTGAAGAGGGTTAGGAACTGACTCCCGAAAGTTCCGGTTACTATATTCTGAGAAACTGGCTGAGAAGTTGGCAGGGTCAGGATCTGCCGAAAGCTCGAAAAACCGAAATAAAAATCGCGTTTTTACGTTTCTACGTGTGGCGTTCATTAAAGATTCCTTATTTACAACAGTATTGAATTCCAAGACGGTCGATTGCATCAGCCCAGTTTAGTACATGTTGTCCTGATAACTTTCATTCTTGATATGGCAGATCTCGTTTGGTTCAGAACCGCATCTGAAACTATGTCATCCATGCTATGAATACACTGAGACTTTGGAGCACAGAAGCTAGATAAAGGAATGGTTTCATTTCAGTTGTTGAGTGAAAATAGTTCTGGTGAAAACAACAGAAACTAATTGAATATTGATATTCAAGTCTTGAACCACTGAGGCTTGTACGCAACTGTCTGAGTTCTTTTGGGGGAATGTATCTGTGAGTTTTTTCAATTCTTGTCAGGAAATTTCGAGTTTAAACTGAAACTGATAAATGCGTATAGTTTTCTTCTTCTGTGAAATGTCGCCTCAGTTTTTTAATCAGGGAAAACTGATTTACACAGTTTGGACCGATTTGCCGCATAGTTTATAAATAATTGTTTTCGACTCCAAAATTTACCATCATAAATTGGAATGAGATCAGGTTGTGTTTTAAGCTTTACACAAAAATCCTAGCTGGCTCTTAAAAAAGGCTTAAAGATTATCTTGAGAAATGGAAATGCTGAGAATTCATTTACTCTTGACAGTTATTGCTGAAGATATAAATGTGTGTATTTTGAGTTAGCTTTCAGCTTAATCAGGCGATGATTTTGGTATTTCAGATGACTTAATTGCGAGAGCGAAACGAAGTCAAGGGAATTGAAGTCGCCATTGCGGTGCAAATGGGTATGTATGAAACTACAACCTTCTTTAAACTTGTTTGACTTGGGTGTGGCAGTGCTGCAGCATATATCATCTACTACAGGCGACGCGTTTAGAACTTCAGTTCGCGTGAAGGAAGGAAGGCGCACGCGAAGAACACTAGGAAAAAAATTGGCATCTCAGATGTAATATGGCACTCCTTAACAAATAATATTTACATGTGTAACAGCAAAATGCTAGTCATTTTTTTGGTTATTTATTTATTTATTTATTTATTTATTCATTTTGTCGTTTTTAGACTCATCGTATCAATCACCGTCACTTCTCCGTTTCGCGTCCTTAAGCAGTGCCATCAAACTGACCACATTCTTTGTAAAATATTTGAATGGAACACCATATTTAAACTGATGGCTTTCCTGAATTTTACTCACTGTTTGAGGCACCCCTATCCCCCAGATTTTGGCTGTTTTCCACCAAAAAACTTCCAAGAAAACACACACAAACAGCCAGTTCAAAACAAGCAGTAAGCAAACGTAAGCAACACCACAAAAAATACATCGTAATATTATGATTGCCTTCTATCACTCGCCCTATATCTAAATATAAAAGGGACGTTCACCACTCCAGACGAAGAGAACGACCATTCTATAGCTGTCGCCTTGGATAATGCAGGGAAAGCACAAGCAGTAATGTTATTCGGCGACTTGTTCCTTTTATCTCGCAGCGGAAAGAGGTGGTCGACGTTTTGGCCTGATCCAACCGACGCTTATACAGCAGCTAAAGAAAATCTTAGATGAGTATCCGGATGATGGGCAGATACTTAAGGTAAACAAACCTCAATAGCTGTTTAATTATGATTATAAACTCACCATATCACGTGAACCTGGTGGTTCCTTCGTTAGCTTTGTCTTAATCTCCAGATGAAATGAGCGAGCTGTAAGTTTCCGATAAGTCCTATATACGAGTTTATCCCAAGAAAACTTTATTGGTCATCGCGCATATTTGTTACCTGTATAATTACCGTTGCGCAATTTTCCTTGATCGTGTTATTGCAGTTTGTAACATGAGCGTCAACAACATTTTGCAAGCCTCGCGTTCGACAACCAGTATAACTATACCCATTGTCCGTAGCTTCAGACTTAAACATTTACAAGAGGCGATGAGTTTTGTGACGCTCTAAGTGTTCTAGCTACTTGTACGTGATCTTTGTTCGTGCCCCTTTGGTTCAACAGGAACTTATTCAAAATGCCGAGGATGCAGGCGCCTCTCAAGTTAAGTTTCTGCACGATGAACACAGCCATGGAACATCTAACCTTTATCACGATGGCCTTAAAGAGTTTCAGGTAGAGTTTCGTGGTTTTCAGTGCCGAGTTATGTCAGATAAGAAATTATCTTATTCTTTTTCCTCACCCTTGAAACAAAACACAGAGAAACAAAACGTTTTTCAGTTTAATCCGATCCAATCTATAGTCGTATTCATGTTTCTCATGCTTCTGTTGTTATTGCTGTTATTGTTGTTGCTACTTTTGTGGCCGTTAATGTCCTTTTGGTGCCGTAAGGGTTTTGGATCTAATTGTAACAGCAACTTCGAACACAAGGCTGTTGAGAAAAAAGAGCTCTACCGTATGGTATATCTCCATTGAGTCTAGCCATGCAAATTTCAATTTTGCTCTTTTCTTTCTTTCAATAGGGCCCGGCACTTTATGCTTACAACGACGCACAGTTTACCACAGAAGACTGGACGGGGATTCAGCTGCTTGGTGATAGCAAGAAACTTGAAAACCCCATGAAAGTCGGAAGGTTTGGTTTGGGATTCAAGTCCGTGTTTCACATAACAGGTAGGCGAAATTTAAAGAAAACAGATATTATTTAAGATCTGGGTAATTGTTGTGAGTTCCTTGAAATTACTTATTGCTTGCTCCAGAGACTTTACCCTGGAGCCGGGGTATTTTACATTTTTGTAACAGGAAATTCAAATGTTGTATTCAGGTAAAAGTAAAAGTGCCGGAGACCGGAAGGTTGCAAAAGCAGATTATGAACCTGAAAATTAGTTATCTAAAAAACTATGCATCTAAAGCGAAAAAAGGCACAAGTTTCCAGTTTAACAGTTCTAAAGTGACCATTGTTGGCCCAAGGTTTTGTATATTGCGCATGCGAAAGAGGTGCCATTTCGGTAAAGGTGGATATCTTAAAAGCTGAGGGTTGGATTTCAAGACGGAGCCTCCCTGTATGGAATTTTATTGAGAAACCCCCTTTCCTTCACTTGTTCGGGGCATTATATGACTATTGCTATTACTTAATTCATTTTTTTGGGGTCAATGATTCTCCTCAGATTTACCAAGCTTGCTGAGCGATTGTCAGATTGGGTTCATCGATCCTCATGGCGTTCACTTTCCTGACACAGGAAAACTGTGGCATCTTCAAGAAGACCGCGTAGCAATGGACAAAATGTCTGGTCAGTTCAGCCCCTACAAAGGTATATTTGACTGCACCGATGAGGTTTTCTCCCGAGGATTCTATGATGGAACTCTGTTCCGTTTTCCATTAAGAAGCACACCCTCCAAGCTATCGGAGACAGTTTACTCTGCCGACAAAGTGGAAACGTTGTTTAAAAGTTTTAAAGCCGATGCCCACTTAATGCTCCTCTTCCTGCATCATCTGGAAGACATTGAGCTCTATGTTAGAGATAAATTAGAGCCCGTACCTCGAAGAGTCTTCCAAGTGAAGATTGCAGAGAAAAGTCTTCAAACAGTTCGTGCGAAGAGGAAGGAGTTTCACCAGAAGATTGCGCCTGGTGAAGTGATGCCTGCACCTGTAGCAGTGACGTACCCTATCACCATTGAGACAGTAAACTTCGATTTCCAAGGGGCTGGTAATGCAAAGCAACATTTATTCCTTGTTACAAGCTACTTTTGTTGTGGAAAGGTCTCATCGACGTTCCAAAATCTTATTTCGGACAAAGTTCTAAGCTATCTGCCTTCAGTAGGAGTAGCTATGCCCTTGCCCACGGGTCCGAAATCGCACGCAGCTGACGTTCAAGGTCATGTGTTTTGCTCCTTGCCACTACCAGTACAAAAGACCAGCTTGACGGGATTACCAGTGCATGTAAATGGTTTCTTTGCCTTGAGTCAGAACAGACGCTACATTAAGTTGCCAAGTGCAGAGCAGGAGACTGGTGGGCGCCTGACTGACAAATCCCTGATGTGGAACATTTGCCTGCTTGAGGAAGCCATCCCCAGAGCGTATGCCACAATGATTTTGGAGGCCATTACTGAAAACTCTGTGGTTCTCCTGCCTAAGACAACCATTTACAAGTAGGTGATAAGGACCCTTATTTCAATGTAAAACTCCTGTGAAAATGTCTTACACTGCACTTACACTAATTCTCTCTTTCACCCCACCGTTATACTCACGTTATCTCTACAAAACACTTTACTGTTCCCGAGAGAAATAGTTAATTTTGGTTTCCGAGACTCTCGATGTTTCACGCTGAAATTCGAGGCAAACACAATTCAAACTGGACCCTGTGGCGTCATATTTTTGGCCATGTCACCTGGCGTTTTGAGGGAAACAGTTACATTGTTAGATGTCATGTGACCATGAACTGCCAAATGACCGCAGACTCTGTAGCGGGAAAAACTCAAGCTATGTAACGATGTGAGCTGTTGGCGCGTTTCCATGTAGTTTTAGAGAAGTGTTCTTTAGGACTATTTAATTCAGCAAGTTTATTTTGAGAAAAACGTAAACCTCAGCGTTTCGTGTCTTTTTTTTTTTTGGTTGGAATGTGGCGCGACTGCTGGAGGGAGGAGGTGAGCGGCCAAGCCAATCGGTCACCACTTTAAATTAAACAATAGCAGCAATCTTTGAGACAAGCTAAACAAAAGTCCAAAACATTTTTATCTGAACGTTCTCATTTTCTCTCCTACAGAGCGTGGCCAGATGTTAAACGAATCAGGCAACATTGGGATCGAATTGCGGAGCCTTTGCTTCAGATCCTCTTGAAGAAGGAAATCGTCTTCACTGAGGCCGGTGGTGGGAAATGGCTGACTGTCAAACAAGCCTTGTTTGACTTGCTACCCGAAAGTGAAACCAAAACTCTACTTCAGTGCGTAATGCTTGCAGCCAGGTCTCCAGTTGTCTCTGTGCCCACCCACATAACAGAAGCCATCGCCGAATATTTGAGTTTCACAGAAATAACAGCCCACCTTACAAGAGAAGTATTAAGACGCGCTCCCACTTGTTACAAGGAACTTGAACGAGGTGAAAAGATACTTCTCCTTCAGTTTTGCCTCACAGACTGCAGATTTGATGCGCTTCATGGGTTGGAGCTCTTACCCCTCTCCAATGGCACATTCACAACATTTTCGAACCAAACAGATCCTATTTATATCAGCTCGCCTGATCATCCAAAAGAGCTGCTGCCTGGTTTAAGCCACCGCTTTTTAGATGAAGCAGCGAGTGCAGACATCTTTCAGAAGCTGAAAGTCGCGGCCAAACAAGGTATAAACCTTGCTCTGCTATTTAACTAGACATTTTGTCTTTGACCTCATTTTAGGGGCTACAATGCAGGACATATTTTGTTGGGACGCTTTCAGGTCAACCTAGTCTTTTCACTCCCGTCTTCTCCTCGACCCTTTCAATGTTGTTTCTAACAATTCTGCTTACACATTTTGCCAGCATTGAGAGGAAAACGAGACAAGGTGTGTTCCAAGAACTATGTCTGAGACTGTAGATCACACCTCTTTTGTTTTTCTTTCCTTTTTGTTTAGTATCTTAGTTGCATTATTTAATTTGAAACATGATTGCGTTTATGCTAATGCAGGCCGGCTATACCTCCATGAAATAAATGTGCAAACAAAGGAAGTTTATTTAAGCAAAAGTTATGAATTGACCCAAAAACGCTGCACGATTCAATTCTGTTTTGAATGTATTGAACTTCAAATTGCTGCTGCTTTTCTCTACATCTTTAACGCAATTGTCCACCTCGTTTTCGCAGAGCAACTATTCTTGAGTTTAGTTCATGTTGTTTGATTAACCAGAATATTTTGCGGTACTAGTTTGTCACTCCGGCCTAATAATTTTTAAAAATAGATTTCCGAGGACTACTAACAAAAAAGGAAATGAAATTTATTTACCATCCAAGTTCGGCTAATGCTGAAGAAAAGATTTTGTCCTTGTTCGGGTTAGTTGCATACTTATTTAAAAAAACAATTTCACTTTAATACAGAATGGCCAGCACGTCGCAAAATCGCCTTCATTACTGTAAAAAAATTCGTACCTATTAAAATTGCTTTTATTTCAAGGTTTGGAAAGATTCACATTGTGCATAGTTGTTGTTGTTTAGCGATTACTAGATTATTTGTTGTTTTTGTCTTATAGAGTGTACTCAATTGCGAATTCTTTGTAAAGACGATGTACCAGGTCTTCTTCACAAAGCCTTGCCTTTTGAATGGAGCCATAGGGAAACAGTCCAGTGGTACCCCAATGAAAAAAACCAGAATCACCCTCCAGAAAGCTGGATTCGATTGTTGTGGAGGTACCTAAGGGAGAATTTCCAAACTGCAAAGAAACTTCACCGCTTCAGTAACTTACCCTTGATTCCACTAAGTCTGGCTCAAACACCAGTCACCTTGACGCAACTTTGCTACCCGTCAAGAGTGGTTGTGAAATGCTTGTATGACGATACCATTGATGACGGTTTGGCGAATGTGTTAAAGAAGTTAGGTCTAATTGTCCTCACTGATTGCCCGACCTTCGTAATTCACCACCCTGCTGTTATTGGCAGTTTTGTACATCCACCTTCCGCTGCAGGGGTTTTGAAGGCGTTGGAGGTTTCCTTTTCAAAGATGGCGGGTGGAATGTTTACCGAGATCATAAAGAAGAGATTTTCTACCAAAGAAAAGCGCCTTTTAAGATCATTTCTGGCCAGTGTTCGCCAAGGGGACCTCACGAAAGAAGAACGCGTAGTCTTACAATCTCTCCCACTTTTTGAGACTCTATCCAAGAAGTTTGTGTCGAGGAAAGACGGTTTGTATGCAGCGCCTTTACAACCTCTCCCGATTCCTGCCCTACAAGATCTCATTGACATCTCTCAAGACGATTCAAGAGATCTGGCAATTCTTTTGCAAGTCAGGATTCTGAAGCCCTCAGAAATGCTTTGTGAAATGATTTTTCCCGACATCCAAAAAGGGAAATACTCCGGAGAACAGATTGACAAGCTGATGCCATTTGTTTTTAAACAATTTGACGACGTTATTCGTTCAGATGCTACCTTCAAGCGTAACATACAGGAGTTACCCTTTGTCCCGACGAAAAGGCAACGAGTGACAGCATCGAAAGTATTCGACCCCAGAAATGAGACCCTGCGGAGAATATTTGCCCACGAGGATGTATTTCCCGCCGGCGAGGTGTACAACCGCCCAGCCGCTCTTGAAATGTTGGAAGAACTTGGAATGAAAAAGGAGCGTAGCATTACTGCAATAGAGCTCTTGGAAAGTGCTCGATTGGTAACGAAGCTGCCACAGCCTTCGACGGCCAAGCAAAAATCAAAAGCAATTTTACAGTACCTAAACAACAACCCTGGAAAACTACTGGAGCCTATTAAAAGACAGCAGTTGAGATTTTTGCTGAAGGATGTTTGCTGGGTGACAAGATTGCAACAGAGAACCCAACAATTCCCCCCGTCGCTTCCGTGGTGGACCTCCGCTCAAGAAGGTAAAAAAAGATTCCTTTTCAAGCCAACTGAGCTCAAGAGCTACCACTTTGCTAGTCTCATTGGAACA
The DNA here is from genome assembly GCF_977016875.1 of Pavona decussata. Lineage (NCBI taxonomy): Eukaryota > Metazoa > Cnidaria > Anthozoa > Scleractinia > Agariciidae > Pavona > Pavona decussata. Next base: position 2,221,237 of record NW_028145567.1, read on the forward strand.
GTCATACCTGTTGTAGATTCAGAGTCATCAAGTAAAGTTTCCAGCTATTTTGGATGGGGCGAAAACCCAGATGTAACCACAGTCGTGAGCCATTTGCAAAATGTAATAGGTTTCTACTCTAAAGAGGAAAAACCGTACTACATCTTTGTTGTAGATAAAATCTACTCCTTTCTGGCTGGAGAACACCACGATACTGTTAAACAGGCCTTTCAAGCGGCGGAGGTTTCCGAGTGGGTGTGGAATGGAGATGGTTTTTCCTGCCCTGATCATGTGCTTTCTTCCAAGCCATCCATTGACCTCACACCTTACATACGTCCTCTGCCCTCGGAAATGAAGAATCACTCTCGGTTATTTTTCAGTTTTGGCATGAGGAATGAAAGTGATCCAAGTGTTTTACTCCAAGTCCTAAGCATGATGAAGGAGAAGTACGATTTTGCAAGTTTCGAGCAAAGTCCCTCAGAAGTGAAACACGATCTCCAGTTGTCCGTTGACATCGTGAATGAGGTGGCAAGTGCTGATTTATCCCAAGAGCTAAAGGCGAAGATTCTTCTTCCTACTCACGTCAAAGACAACTCCAATGTCCGGCTTCAACCAGTTGAGAACTGTATGTATTGCGAGCTCGATGAGTGGCTAAAAAGAGAAGAAGATAGCGATGATATGGAGTATTTCTATGTTCATCCCAACATTCCTAACAACACTGCTCAGTTACTCGGTGTTCCATCCCTAACCTATCGCATGCTTAATCCTGTTGAACTGTTTTTAGGGGAGGAGTTTGGACAAGAGGAAAGACTCACCACGCGACTAAATCGTCTATTAGAAGACTACACAGATGGGTTTGCGGTAATGAAAGAGCTCATTCAAAATGCAGACGATGCTGGTGCCACTGAAGTCAAATTCTTGTACGACCAAAGAACCAATGACGATGCATTGACATGTTTGATTGACGAGAACATGAGAGGCTGCCAGGGTCCTGCTTTGTGGGTGTACAACGACGCAACATTCAATGATCAAGACTTTGTAAACTTAACCAGGCTAAATGAAGCAACTAAAGTTCATGACACTGAAAAGATTGGACGATTTGGACTTGGCTTCAATGCAGTTTACAATCTGACTGATGTGCCCATGTTTGTCAGCAGGAATTACTTTGTGGTATTTGATCCCCACACTTCGTACCTTGGAAACGCCATCAAGAACCAAAGGAAGCCAGGGATAAGGGTTGATCTTAACAGAGACGTCAAGAGACTGTACAGGTTTAAAAATCAGTTCAAACCGTTTAATGGCATCTTCGGCTGTGATCTTCACCTGGACAAAGAAGACAACTCGTTTGATGGCACACTTTTCCGCTTTCCTTTGAGGACGAGAGAACAGGCGGCAAGGAGCGAAATCAAGAAACTGTTTTACAGTGACCAAGAAATGAGGAAGCTTCTACAAATGTTTCATGACAGAGCCAAGTCCTTACTTATTTTTACTCAGAACGTTCTGCATTTGGAATTATACAGGACGTCAGGATCGTCGCGTCAAGGTCTACCACCCGAACTAATGTTTCAGGTCACCAAGTCAATGCTAAAAGGAGGAATAATGAGGAAATTATCTGTTTCGGTCACACTTCCTGCCACTGCAATGAAACTAGACGCAGAACAACAGAATTTGCTTAAGCAGTGCAACTTCCTTCAGGCATCGTCGAAGGTTGCAAAGAAAGCAAAACGTAATACAGTTGAACCATTCGAATTTCCTGAATCTTCCTTGAGAGTCAACGTTGAATGCAGTGTCACTGAATCTGGTTTGAAATTCTTTAAACTTGGCGAACATTTCGGCAAACAGTGCGAGACTTGGCTTGTTGTTTCCTCAATGGGCAACGGTCAGGCACTACATTTTTCTAAAAACGACCCCAGTCTTCTTCCATCCGCCGGAGTAGCCATTCAGTTGGAGCCAAGGGAATCGGACAGTTTTGTACCCCTATCTATTGTTAAGAATGTTTCGGGTCTAGATCCCAATGGCACAATTTTCTGTTATCTTCCCCTCCCAATCCATAGCGGTCTACCTGTACACATAAATGGACCATTTGCTGTGACTTCTAACAGACGCCATTTACAGAAGAAACTTGAAGACGACAAGACGTGCTATGGAGTAGAGTGGAATAATGTTCTCCTCCAAGATTCGGTAGTTTCTGCCTTTTTGAAGCTTCTTGAGGATGTGAAGCAAATAAGTCCCGGTGGTTCATATGCGTACCATTCTTTGTGGCCAAGGGCTTGCAATGTATGCCAAGATTGTTGGCCATTTCTGGTGTCATTCTACGAACAAATCATCAGTGGTGGTCATCATTTGTTCTCAGACGGACATAGATGGGTGGACATCTCTCAAGTCGTCTTCCTTGATCCTAATCTCCGTATGGATCCCGAGATAGGCACCGTTTCGTTTGCAGTCCTACAGCAGTTAGCAGGCGCGAACAACGTGGTCATTGATTTGCCATCTGAGGTGTTCCAGTCAATGCTTCATTGTCGCTTGGGAGATAAAATAAAAGGCAAAATGTACAATAAGACCCGCTTTTTCCGCGATCTCTTCTTTCCAAACATTTTGAAAGTTCCCGCAAATGTGAGAGATGAACTAGTTTTATACGCCTTGACACGCAACAGCAAAGATTTTGATGAGCTAGTTAAGAGGCATGCATGCGTTCCAGCATCACCAAGTGCGAATGTGCTGAAGTGCCCAAGTCAACTAGTAAACCCTCGAAAAGAAGCTTCCTTTCTATTTTGCCGTGACGATGGAAGGTTTCCTTGTGGTAACGAAAATACGTTCCTCAACCCGCAAGTACTTACAAAACTTGAGACACTAGGGATGAAGTCCAGTGATCTTCCTTGGGAAGACATTGCGGAAAGAGCAGAGAGTGTCCACAGGCTCAATGCAGTGAACAGCAAGGCAGCAATCAAGCGTACGAAAGTGCTCTTAGATTTCGTAGAGAAAAAACTGAAGCGCGAGGGGAAAGACCCGACAGACCCCGTTCTGGCCGGCCTTCTTAAAGCACAGTTTCTTCCGGTTAAGCAAAAACCTGAGTCCTTCCCTCTTCCTTGGAAAGGCGACGAATTTCTAAGCGGAACCGCGAGGTTGCTAGTCGCACCAAAGAACGTTTATCTTAAGGAGAAGATGTACCTTGTTTGCTGCACTGAACCGGTTGTTGATCTCGACGTCCCCAAAAAGGTGCGGAAACTGTTAAAGCTAGAGGACAAAAGAGTCACTGCAGAGCACGTGTTAAAGCAACTTGAAGGGGCCGTCTCTACAGATGTTAACACACTAGATCGAAATGGCTATCAAGAAGTAGCCCGCATTTGCACAGAAGCGTATTCGTATCTACAAGACAACATGGATGGCCTCGTGCCTTCTGCAAAGCAGTTCCTGCTCGAAAGAAAGTTCATTCTGGTGGAGAAAGACAAAATGTTTGCCTCTGCAGCCCGTGTGGCTTTTGAGATAAGCCCTGATTGCTCACCATACCTCTTCAAACTTCCAGAGGATTTTTCCGATCGCTTTTCAAAGATCATGAAATTTTCTGGTGTGAGGAATCAATTCGAGGCAACAGATTATATTTCAAGTCTTGTCGTAATTAAGCAACAGTTTAATGAGAAACAGCTTGATGAGACTACCTTACAAGTGGTTGTCAATATGGCCAATCAGCTCGCCGCCACTTTGGTCAGATCTTGTGTTGATGCATGTGAGTTGCGGAACAAACTGGGCTGTGTTTACCTTCCAGATGCTAGGAAAGTAATGCGTGACGTTGAGGAACTTTGCTTCAAGGAATGTCCATGGATGCCTGATGATCCAGGAGAGCTTTTTGTCCATGAAAAAATTCCTTGGTCAACCTGTGAAGTACTGGCCGTGAAAACACGGAGGGATGAAGTCTTGCAACAGTATGACATTGGATTACCGTTTGGACAAAAAGAGAAACTAACAAATCGATTGAAGCGCATTCTAACAGGTTATCAGGGCGAGAAGGAAATCTTAAAAGAGCTTCTTCAAAACGCCGATGATGCTCAAGCAACTGAGATCTGTTTCATCAAAGATCCCAGACACCACCCTGATAAAAGAGTGTTTAAAGATAGTTGGAAACCTTTGCAAGGGCCTGCATTGTGTGTATACAACAACAAGCCATTTACGACTGCTGATATTGAAGGGATATGTAACCTTGGTGAGGGCAGCAAAGGCGAAGATCCAAACAAGACTGGCCAGTACGGCGTCGGCTTCAATGCTGTCTACCAACTAACTGATGTGCCGTCCTTCATATCAAAGAGCGATGAAATTGGGGATGTCCTCTGTATTTTCGACCCACACTGCAAGTATATTCCCCACTCGAGTGAATCAAAACCTGGCAGAATGTTCAAGGACGTTGACATGTTGAAGCAAAAGTTTCCAGATGTTTTCCCATGCTATCTCGAGGAACATTTTCCCGTACAGAATGCAACCATGTTTAGGTTTCCCTTAAAATCCGAGGAAATGGCTCGAGAATCACAGATTTGTCGGACCTCAGTCACTGTGCAGAAGTTAGATGCGATGATGGAAGATCTGAAGAAAGAGTTGTTTGAAGTCCTACTTTTTGTAAACAATGTTAAGAAAATCAGCATTACTGCTGTAGACAAAGCTGGGAGGCTGATAGAGAACTACTCCGTTCAAGTGGTGATGTCCCAAGACGATGCCAGGAAGAGGGAAGAATTTTCCTGCTATGTAAAAGAGATCGGTAAGCAAGTAAAGGAAAAGAAGATTCTTCCTATGAACATAAAGGTGCAAAAGCGAACCTACACTTTGCAGCTCCACGATAACCGTGGGATGAGCGAGAAGTGGCTTGTTGTCCAACAAATTGGCTTCGAAAAGCCAGTACCAGAAAGTGTTACTGACGGCTTTCAAGGAGATCGGTTGGGGATGCTTCCACGTGGTGGTGTTGCCTGTCTTTTGGAAAGCACATCCCAGCTTCAACGAGAAAAGAAAGCGTACTGTTTTCTACCACTTCCACTGAGAACCAACCTTCCAGTTCATATCAACGGACACTTTGCATTAAACCATGAGACCAGACGGAATCTGTGGAGAGACAGTGGTTGTCAGAGTGATTGGAACAGTGCTTTGTTGTGTGATGTCATTGCGTCTTGTTATCTCACCCTTCTGGACAAAGTACGTGAGTTCATTCAGTTGCCAGTAAGTCACGATTCGACGTGTTTTGTTTTACCTTGCAGTAAAACTACAATCCTCGGAAGAATAAGTAGTTACGAACTACTTTTTCCCAGCTATCCTTTCGATGATTCAGTTTGGAAGACCCTGGCTGATGCAGTCTACCAAGAAATGAACAGGAAGAACATGCGCTTGATTCCGTTGGTGAGAAGCTTAGAGGCAGGATGTCGTGGTCGTTCTAAGGATTTGCAGCCATCTGTAAGTGTCGAATTATCATGGTTTCCACCGACTGGTACTGGCAGAGACCAAACGTACTTCAACGACCTTGAAATCAAAGGTTATTTTGCTCCATTGCCGCCAAGACGCGATGAAAAAGAAGAGGATCGAGACAAAAGAGAAAAGTTCAGAATAAAAAAGAAAGATGCATTTGAAGAAACCCTACAGGAAACTGGATTTAATCTGGTTGCATTTTCTTTGAACACGTTTCATTCGCTAAGAGAGGCAGGAGTAGAAGTGTGCTGTGTTTCACCTTCCGCGGTTGTAGACTTCTACAAGTCTTTCAATGATAACGATCCCCTTTGTCGAATTGGAGCAGTTCCCTGTCATGTTACCAGGACGCCTTTCAAAGACCACGAAGGCGTGGTCCGTGTGCTTAAGTATTGCAAAGATGACGAGCATTTTATGGAGAATCTCTCTGGACTTCCGTTACTACTTACACAAGACAGCTGCTTACAACCTTTCAGTGAGACACAACCCAGATGTTTGAGTACATATATTGATATTTTACCACGTTCAGAGCATCTTTTTGTGCACAGTAGAGTTCACATGGACGTTTTTGGCGGTGTTGATTCTAGAAAGGTCGCTGTGTTTCGTCCTTTAGATGTTGAAACTTTTGCATCTCAGTTGCATCTGACCTTACCTCCCTGTTATCGCAGCGAAGATGAATACGTCAAGTGGTATCCTGGTGACAAGGCTGCCTCCTTGCCAAGTCTACGGTGGATTTACAGAGTTTGGGACTTTTTGCAAGATTTTGCCTGCGCAGCCACAAAGGAAACGGATGTGAAGGAAGAAAGTATATCTGCATTTATTCGTGACCTTCTCTCCCCACTTTCGAACTGGAGTCTTCTGCCATCCACTGAGAAGTCTTGTTTGCGCGACAAGCAGTCAGTCGCAACTCACTTCTTGGTACCCTTGAACAGGGCAAAAGCTGTTTTGGATTTCAAAGATTGCGGCACATCTGGCCAGAAGTTGGTAGACGCTCTCAGAAATTTGGGCTTACCTGAACTAAACACGGTTGCGTTAACAACCCAGAGCTTTGGTTCAGTATCGTACAGTAAACGGGATTCTTATGAGTTGGCACGCAATCTAGTTGCCACTGTCAGTTCTCCCCACTCCCTTCTTTTTGCGCTTAATCAGAAACTTCAGTGGGATCCCTCTTCCCTTGATAACAAGTTGAAGTTATCAGATGCGATTATCGTTCTCGATTACTTCAGCCACAACATCGAAAGTCTGACTGATGCCGACAGAGCAATTTTGAGGAAGCTTCCGTTTTATCCAAGTGCAAATGGCGCCCTCCGAAGTCTTGAAGAAAAAAAGGCCTTTGTCATACCTTGTGAAATTCCTGCGAAGGAGATCTGTGTTGTTGAAGCCAGGTTGGGCTGCTTGCTTTTGAGATTTCGCCAAGACCTATCAAACCTATTCAATTTCTTACAGCTGAAGAGCGCATCGGCTGTTGAAGTTTATATAGATTTCGTCCTGAAATGTTTTCAACATCTTAGCCTCGAAGGAAGGTTAACACATCTTCGATTTATTCGCGACTACATTTCCTTGACGGGTGGAAGTGAGAACGTGTCTGAAATAACAGAAAGAGAGAGGCTTTTTGACTATTTGAAGATGGTGGAACTCATTCCTTTCACAGACGGCACATGGAAGACAGTGTCCAGTTTCTATGACCCTGACAATGACGTTTTCGTTTCCATGTTGCCCAAAGACAGCTTTCCGCCAGAACCTTTTAACTCCTTGGAATGGCTACCGTTTCTGAGGAAGATTGGTCTTGTACAAGATGTTTCACACCACGATTTTCTGAGGTTTGCCAAGCAAGTTGAGCGTGAAGCTAAAACAGCGCGAACTGATGACACTTACAAAAAATCCGAGGTCTTGGTTTATCATCTCTTCTCTCGACCCAGTGTACTTGGTGAAGGTCTCTTACCGCTTGTCAGTGATATTGCCTTTGTGGCAGCAGATCCCGTTGACGAGCGACTTCAGGCCATCTTCCCACCGTTTGGAGGAACAAACAAAGGTGAAGGTCCATTCATTGCATTTAGTGGAGCCGTTTTCAACGATCATGACAAGATAGCTTGGACAGAAGCGCACTTGCTTCCAAGGTGGGCGAATCCAAGGTATCACAATCTTCGCTGTCGTCATCGAGACTTTGATCAGTATCTTAACAGCCTTCTTTATCAGCTAGAGGTTATAACGAAGCCACCCGTCGATCTGGTCGTCAGCCACTGCCAGAAAGTCTGTTACCACCTTGCAGGTAACGAATCAGGGGGAGAAAACGTTTCTAGCGAGAAGTTGTCAACAATAATGGAGGTCATGCGAAGCATTTACTTTTTTCTACAGGAAAATGCCATAACAGAATGTGAAGCAAAACGAAAACTTCAGAAGACACCCTGTATTATGGTTGATCAAGGAACGAAGCTGATTTTTCCAAGACAAGCCATCTTGGAATTGTACGAACATCTTGAGATCAAGCCTTTTCTCTACAGAGTACCTCCAGAATTTGGAATATTTCATGCACTGTTTGAGTTCCTAGGCTGTTCCAAAAGTGTAACACCTATTCATTACGCCATGGTCTTAGAGATGTTGCAGAAGAGTACCCAGGGTGCAACTTTGCATCCAAATGAGGTCCGCATTTGCTCCAAAGCAGTGGAAGGGTTCTTCGAGAGTTTGCAGGAGAAGGCAGCAGATGTTTCTACCCTCGCTATGATGTACCTGCCAGCAATGCCTTCAAGAAGCCTCATCAAGAATCCGCCAATCAACACCATCCCTATTTCTCTACAGGAATCAAGGAAACTTGTATTTGATGATGCTCCTACCTATGGCACTCGGATTCAGGGACTTGATCAACCCTTCGTCCTTGAACTTAGCTTGATGAACGTGAGGTGCAAAGCTGCTGAGGACAACTATGAAGACCTAATTATGAAATTGCCTGAACCTTTACAGCCCACAATGCTATCCTCAGTGGTCAAGGAGAAACTAACTGATCCAGAGAATACTGTCATAGTGACTAAAGAGGTGGTAAACGCAATGAAACAGCAGCTCTCGTCGGTTCATTTTGGTCTTGGAATTGCCCGAATCATAAGACACGCCAACTCTCGGGAGGGAGAGATCGACAAAGGAGTAACAGCGGGCATTGATAAGGGTCTCCAAACCATCGAGCTCTTTGCAGTTGAGAGGCTAAGGACGTCCCTTTTCCACAATGACGTTTTAATCTCTGGAAGTGAAGATGAAGTACCCTACTTCAAAGAGAAATTGGAGGTGTCTGATAGGAACATATGGAGGGTGTATGTCAATGCAACCACTACAAAAGATGACAAAATTTCGTTGTCAACTTTGGTGGCTAAGGTTATTGACGAAATTTATGGAGAACATCTTGGAAGGAACGCTTTTGTGATTCCTGAGATGCTGCTGTGCCCTCCTGAGAGGATTCAGTCTCTGCTGGATAGCTATCGTATTCGGAAAGACGACAGCAGCAATGTAGTGGAAATGACTATTTACCCAGAGCCTGGCACCTTGATTCCAATTGAGAACCACCATTTGCTGAACGACGCCTTTGAAGAATTTGAACCTGGAGACTACGTAGGCTTTCAGATACATGATCCAAGTCTAGACCGAATGGAGGGCACTGCGACCTACATCTACGCAATAATTATCGAACAGATAACCGATGAAGATGCTAGCCGTTTGACAAAGGTTTACAGAATCAACATTGGAAACGACAAAGAACCAGTTTTGGTGAAGGCCACAAATTTGTTTAAATTCTGCCGCCTAAAAACGATTTTTGACGTACATTCAGGATGCCATAGAAGTAAGCAAGAAGTCTTTGACGAAATCTCCACCATGTTGAAAGAGGCGTGGGGACCTACTGTATCAGAGGAAGAAAGACTGCAAATCATCAAGCGTTTGCGCCTGCGATGGCATCCAAAGAAAAATGCAGGTAATGAAGAATTCTACAGATCAGTTTATCAGCACATAGCAAATGAAGTTGCTGGACTTGGTGGCTCATATGACGAATACTTTGCTTCCTGGGAAGAACGTGCGAGAGAACATGTCTATCAACGTGAAGAATACAGACAGAGATTCTACCAACAGTATGGCTCTTGGGAAACTTCATCGAGTCAAAGATCGTGGCGGGATTTCCCTCCAAGTTTCTGCACCAGAAATCCTCAACCAGAAGAGGCCAAGCGCTGGCTTAGGCAAGCTAAGGCTGACCTCGAAGCTGGTTCAAAAGAGTATTCCTACAGCACATCTTCTTTTGAGTGGATGTGTTTTAAATTCCATCAGGTAAATTCAATTTTTCTTACCAGCTACAGAGACTATAGTCCACTTGAAGACACAAAGACAATACACGCACACATAGGCAGAATAAAAGAGTTTCACCGAACGATAAACTCCCAGCAGAAGGATCCAAAGGAAACGATGCCAACATGTGAATTTGTAGAAAATGATAAAGAAAAGTTGGTGGGGGCAAACATCTTACTGGCTCTGACAATGTTTAATAACGTTTCGACCGTTCGGCCTTCATCAGATTTAAAATTTAAAACTAAAAACTATGAACAATGGTTGTGAATCACGCAATTAGTGGCTTATATAAGCTAAACAAAAAATGGAAGCAAAACAAAACAAAATGGAAGCTGACAAATAACAATCGTATACAGGAAGTAGATGTAGCCATTTCAACGTAACTAACGCTCTATCGAGGACCCCTGAAGAGTCATAAAGGCTACCGTCATAACAAATTCCCCGCGCAGGGTCCTTAAGCAATAATAATAAATTCCCTTATCAGGAGCTCGAATAACAGATCCAAAGGGAAAATAACAGGATCCTCTACAGAGCTGATGAAAGCAAAAACAGCCACATTAACAATTGACACTAACAATGGTACTTAAAACAGTTGGCAGGTGAATTCCATTTACAAACAAGACATGTCAAACGGTCAAATATGTTTTTTTAATACGGTGTTTGTATAGGTAATCACATGATTCCGAGTGCAATTTGGAATAAATAAGCACGAGTAAAATTTTAAAATGCTAACAAAATTGCACGAGCCCGCAGGGCGAGTGCAATTTGTGGTCTTTTAAAATTTTACAAGTGCTTATTTATTCCAAATTGCACGAGAAAAATCATGTGATTACTAGTTAATAATATACATACAAAAATTTCAAATGAGCTTTTGTTTATTTCTTGTCCGTCAGCTCATGCTCCGCCTACATGTCTTTGATTGGTTTCAAAAATGACAAGCTTGATTGACATGCATGTTCATACGTACGGAAAACATGCTAAAAATACCATCACTCTAAAAAGAGCAAGTTTTCAAATCACAAAGCATAATTTTAAGTCAATGTTGAAAGAAGTCTAAGGTCAATCACCGTCCTCGGCATGTTTTCGAACTGACTGGATTTCAGGAGCCGGGGCTTTGCAGACAGTCCAGACTGGCGTGTTTTAATCTGGTTCTCAATGAATTCAACGTTTGTTTTCGTCCAAGCCGACATGGAAATCTTCAACATGATGCTCTACGCCAAAATATTGAGTCAGGAGCTACCAAACCGTTTGTACCAGGACTTGTGCTTCAAAGCGTTTTGCTTTTCCACAACTCGTTTAATTCAGTGTTTGTCAGTCTTCCAAGACTTGTTCGGCCGCTTGACTTGTTCAAGACTTCTTCGGCCGCTAACCTTGTTGTCGCAGTAGTCGAGCGTCAAGAACTTGCTTCAAACCTTTTTACTCTCGGTTTATAATTGTGGAGTATTTGTAACTTTACCTTCTTAGGTAACGTTCAATTGCAGTGCTATACTGCCATGCTCGTATAGTCTTTCCCGTCTTCTTTACGCACTGTTGCGTGGAAATCCTCGAGAATTTTGTTGACTGCCTCCGGTTCATAGTTTTCAATATTTTGGTCGTAGCCATTTTGTGCTGTCCAAGACCTCCAAACTTTTAGCCTGTTGTTTGTGCTTTGTTGAATTTCTTTGCATTTTCCTTTAAACTTCGAATTAAAATGCTGTTACTCTCTTCAAACCTGTTCGCCATTTTGTTTCGAGACAGCCGATTTTGCAAATTGGCGTAACTGTCAATCATTTTAATTTCACCTTTGTTGCACTAATTTCAACTTTCTGAACTCAATGTCACATTTCTGCACTACATTTAGGATAAATTGAGCCGCTCTCCACCAATCAGATTGCAGAAACTTTTGTATGTATATTATTAGGAACAAAATTCGCGACCATGTGGATTCAGTGTGAACAATTGTGTGGTCCAGTAGGCCTCCCTAATGAGTAACAACTGGTCTGAATGAAAAAGATTTTAAAATGCTAAAATTTGTTTAGTCTGAAATGTCAGCCGTCTCCTCCCCATAACCCGCAGGGGGCGCGGGGTTAGGGTTTGGGTTAGGGTTAGGTTAGGGGGAGGAGACGGCTGACATTTCAGACTAAAATTTGTTCAATGACAAAAAACTTATTTGAGAAATGTCATGTTCAGGAATATTGTAATGTACCGTCAATTCGCATGTTCTCCTCAGTTATTGAGTATACTTGACTTCTGCTTGCAGAATCTAACTTTAAATATGGTAGAAGTAGAACCAGTTGGAAGTTCGCCCCACTGTCTCCTCTTTAATCACACTTTGGTAGCTTTAAATTTACAGCCCTGCTTTCATGAGACAATACGTTTCTAGCCAATTCATTGCTTTTGTTCTTTTTTTATGCCAACTGAACAAAAAGTATCAAGGGAGAAAAATTAATTAGGGAGCATTGTTCTCGAAACAACCACACTTCACTATGGAACGTACTATAAGCGTCACTAGAATAAGGATACGAGTTGTTTGTTGTCTTTGCAGGCCGCTGAAAAGGCGTTAAAAGCTGCGCGTTATAACAGAGACGCAGACAGGACGAACGTCCACAATTTGGTTCAGAATTGTTACGGTTTGGATGACCCAGAATTAGTCGGGTTAGCGAGACAACTGGAGAGTCTTGTTGGTGATTCCACACGTATGCGTTATCCAGACAGAATGTCTTACCCTCAAATTCCGAATGACGTCTACTCACACGACATGGCAAAGACCGCCAGGGAGATAGCCGAGAAAATTGTAGAGCGAGTGAAAGAAAGACTGTCCTGAGGTAAGTTGTGACAGAAATAATAATGATGATGATGATGATGATGATGATGATGATGATGATGATGATGATGATGATGGCCCATTCATAACGAGAATAAACTGTTTTTCCTTCTCTCTGTTTCTCTTTTTCAGATCCTGAATGAATCAAGCTGAACTTTATTTCAATGCCTACTCAGAACGTTAAAGAAGACTAATAATTTCAGCAGGCAATTTTTTTTCTTGGGAAAGCATTGTCATCTTGATTTTAACTAACAGCAAAAATCTTTTATCTAATGGGATGCACCATTTACATCTAGAGAGTGAAAAGTTGAAAACTGGTTAAAATGTTTGATTCTGGGCGCGTTCAGTAAGATGTCCAGGAATTCAACATTTTGAACCACCTTATACATACTAAACAATGAAACGGTATTGCAGGAAATGACTATTTAAAAAATGTAGCTTTCATTAAGTGATCACTTTTTCGGAGTTTATTTACAGGTTAATCTTGTACAACATTGCCCAGTTGTGAGAGTAATAACCATACCCAGTTACTGTTGTTTGCCGAAGTTCCCTGCCCAAGCTTCGTTTTTAGCCATTGCTTTCAAAATTTTAGGCTGACTTATTAGCTTTATCATTGAGTTATTCTGAGTCATTTCAGGCCTTTTTCCAGTAGTTATAGTAACCAAATGATAATTGTTCCCTTTTTTTCGTATACAATTTTTTTAAATCTGTTGTTGTAGTAGTAGTAGTAATAGTAGTAGTAGTAGTAGTAGTAGTAGTAGCAGCAGCAGCAGCAGCAGCAGTAGCAGTAGCAGTAGCAGTAGCAGTAGTAGTAGTATTAGTCTGGCAGACTTGGTGATAAGCCAACAGAAAATCGAGTTTTTTGAACTGCCTGTATCCTACAGGTATCATTATTATCATCAGCTTGCCATCCAGGAAGTTTTTTGAACTGCCTGTATCCTACAGGTATCATTATTATCATCAGCTTGCCATCCAGGAAGGTAAAGGAATGAAAAATTCATAGAGATCTTGCCTTTTGCAAATAAGTAGTAAGTAGTCGCTATAGACATACACCTATCGGCTGTCAGTACCATGGCACGGGTATTGTGGTGTTTTATTCTATTTCTAGATTTTTGTACTTCATTTTGCCTTAGATATGAGAAGTAAAGTGTTACAACCTATGCAGCTGCGTTTACTTCAAGAACACTTCTTTAAGAATTTTGAAGGCGTGGTCAGCGCTACTTACCTTTATGAAGTGCCCTTTGATGATGATGTGATTTCACAAGTCCCCAGAAAGAAAACCGACAAATCAACTGTAAAATCCATCGGCGATCAGGACAGTCCGACTTAAGAACCAGCCCCCGGGGGGGGGGGGGGGGCACTTGACCCATGTTTGGGTGTAGGGGTGCCGCTGGGGGTTTGAAACCCTGACCCTGTTTAGGACGAAAATAACCTTAAATACCTACCCTGTGTAGGACAATGTCCTCAATTTTAAGACCCTATTTAGGACAGAGGACACATCTAGCTCTTGTGTTACACAAGTGTTTATTGGTGATAGTAATAACATTTAAAGGCCCACTGTCACTTACCGGACGTGATATTCCACGCATTGAAACGCGAATACCAATTACAACAGATAAAATAACACACTTCCTAGAAGTGATGGTGAAAAATACCAAAATTTCGCATTAACAGCGGTTAACCTTAAGTGGAAACTCAATTGACGTGAAGCATTGTCCACTAAAATAAATGCAGACTAACGTCTCTTATTTCGGATTGCCAAATACTCGACGACAGTTTTGCAATCATACCCTGTCTAGGACGGGTCCGGGACAGACTCGCTTGAAATTATATACCCTGTTCAGGACAGAGGGGCCAAAAACCATACTCTATCCAGCGGCACGTCCCCGATAGCCCATATAGGGGAGTACCCCCCCCCCCCGGGGAACCAGCACAGCTCTTAACTGCATAGTGGCACTATGCAGTAAAGAGTTGTGCTGGTTCTTAAGTTGCTCGCACGCCATGACTGCGTAAGGACTGGTTTTGCCTCCAACAACCAAAACAAAAACAATAACAAAAAAGCTAGTTCAAAATGGCAAAATCTTAACACAATCTCGTTGTAATCGATCCCAAAAACGTAGCGAACTCCCTGGGAGTTCATGCAGTATCTAGCGTGGTTGTCTTCCAGGTGGCCCATTTAATCCCTTGTTGGGAACAAATAAAACTCTGAACAAACAAATCACACCTTAACTCCGGATAAAAAAAACAAAAAAGGCTGAAAGAATTGGGAATATAAAGACGTGCCAACTTTGCGCATATAGAGGATGGCCAGCTTGACTTAGTATTTTCTAGTATTTTGAAGCAAATGTGGATATAAACGTATGGCAGGAAAATCCTTTAAATTACTATAAACAGCTTAATACATACATGGAAAGTGGCAGGTAAAGCCTGGCATACTTACCAGTTCGGGTTCCGACATTTTGAAAAAAGAGCGGAGCGTGGAGACGAGAATGATTTCATTTCGGTACAATGCATTTCCCCATACATAACGTATCTCATTGCCGATAAAACCGCTGGCTTACATGTAAGTATAACATGCATCTCGGCCCACTAACATAGACCCCTGTCCAAAAACAGACACGAGACCGAAAAGATACAGCTACTCAAGAAGCATACAAGTACATCCCACGAACGTGTGCCAAAAACATGACCAAAATTTAAATCGCAAATGTAGAGCCGGATTGTTTTTTGCTTATTAAACCTATTGTTTTGCGGCGTTGTCGTTGCCGTCGCCGTCGTCGTTGCTAAGTTCGTTATTTGTTTGGACGGTTGAATGGTGTGTCCGCGTCTTTATTCCAGCCCCAGAAAAACCGGAAAAAGTCACAATTCAGCCCACCGAACCAAACAAACGACAAGAAATACCACACTGAATCTTGGGAAGCGAATGGGCTAAAGGCCCGTTTACACACGATTTTTTTTATGCAATGGTGCCTCCTTTTGCTACTCATCCGGGAATAGTCCGAGAAACTTTGTTTACGTGAGGACGGTGGCTACTAATTCGAAGGAATTTTTGCGCGATTTATGACTATGCGCGAAAAGAAGTTTTAAGTAAGTGTTATTAAGAAGGGAATAAGAATAAGAATAGATACTTTATTCAGACATTGCAGCCATAGGCTGAATTACATCTTGACTAACAATCATAAAAGTGAATAAAATAGAATTAAAAATATATCTCAAGGTTAAAAATTAACTGAAATGTTCATAAACTGTATGCTAAGCTCCTAGCAAAACTCTTCTTACAACGAACGGTCTTACAAAGGGGGCTAACGAACTGCCTCGACTTCCTGAGCGAGTTTATGGGCTGTCCAAAATTTAAATCGCAAATGTAGAGCGATTGTTTTTGCTCATCAAACCTATTGTTTTGCTGTGTTGTCTAGAAAGAAAGGCTCCGTTCAGACTAGGTGCCCGTTCCCAGTTCTCGGGCACGGGCACTAGTCTGAACAGAGCTTTTTGTCGGTGCCCGAGCAAAAATCTGGGCATCGTGCCAGGGCACGGTCACTACCTCCAAAGGTAGTACTCGGGCACCGTTCCTGGGCACGGGCACTGGTGTGAACAAGATTTTGTCAGTTCCCATATTTTTCCTCATGCCTCCTAACGATACAGCAAACAAAATGGCGGGCGCTAAATTGACGAAGGAGAACACGATTGCTCCTTGGGCACCAAGGAGTCTGAACAACGTCCTTTTTAGTGCCCGGGCACAGAGCTCTGGCACTGGCACCATGTCTGCACAGGGCCAAAATCTAGAAAGAAAATTGGGATAAACAGGCATTTCTTAGAGATAATTAAGCTTCAATTTCGAAAACAATTCCCCGTTTTTTAAATCCAAGGCCACGCTTTGTAAATAGCCAACTTGTTTGCCTACCACCAGTTGGTATTTTTAACGAATGTTTTGCTCACTTTGTATAAAATATTCGCCGATTTATAGTGTCCCTAATAAGCGCTACAGTGCTAAATAATCCGACACTTAAATAAAGTCATTTATTTTATTAAATTGTTTAGTGAAAAATGTGCGGTAACCCCCAATTTTCTCTTTCGGTTTAAAAATTTCTTGCTAAGATTATGCTTTTCCAGCATAGTAGTCATAAACTAAACTGCGCAAAAACACATCTGTTCTCAGGGAGGCACCGTCCTTTAGTGCATTTTTTTGTCGCGCAGGGCTGCGACTAGCCTCCCAAGGAGTTGTCCTTAGGGGTTCGTCACGCGTTTCGTGACGAACCCCTAAGGACGTCTGCGTGGGAGGCTAGGCTGCGACTGTCAAGTCGCACGTGTAAACAGGTGTAAAACAGCTGCCATCTCAGTGGGATGTCGCTGTATGTTTTGTAAGAAATCCTACAAATTTGCATTAAGTTTCTCTCCGATGTCAGTGACGGCGATAAATCGCACTTCAATTGCCGCTCGCGCTAGCGTACATACGCGATGTAAGCTCGAGAAAAATTGAAAGTTGAATTAAAAAAGGCGGCAACCATCGTATACTGAGGTTTCATTCGGCAAAAGCCAAATTCCGGACGCAGTTTTCAATACAAGTCTCACAGCCTCACTCAAGGTTATAATAATAATAAATAAATAAACAATAATTAATAATAATAAATTTTAATAATAAAGCAGTGAAGGAGCCGGTGTGATGGCCGCTATATATAGACCACCAATCAATTTAATTTTACCTTAGGTCCAAAAAGTCGTGTTTTTGTTCTGTTATAAAAAGTATAATGAACGCCTGCTGCTTCGTCAACACTGGAATGAACTAAAAATACGTACTACGGGTTTTACGGGTGACCGTGAGCACGTGTCTCTTTTATTAACGTTTTGTAGCTAACCTGAAAACCATGAAATGGCAGTCATGCAGGGAAAAAGCAATTGTCAAAAGTTTTAAACTCAGCGTTTTGTCTGCGTGTTGATCAATCTCCAGGAGAAAAGCTATTTTCTCAGTGACCACAACTGAAGGTCCGTCATAGCCGGGCACAGCAAGGGAACTGGGGAACTTCACTTAGGAAGAAAGCTATCGATCAGTTTATGAAAGATTGTTTTTCTTTTTTGATAGCAATGACCTCCTTCGTGGTTCAAGATAAATCAAACACAGCTACTTAGCCTGACACTTTAATGATATCCTGTGCCGACCTGACAATTTGTCTCCAAGATGTCATGTTTTACAAACAAGCGCAAACGTTTGTTGAAAAATGACAAGTTTTTACATTTCATCACTACAAGGATTAAGTAAATAGAATTTTAAAGTAATTAAGCGTCTTTTCTAATCAAGTAATAGAGTTTTCTTTTTATATAAGACGCATGTAATAAATAACGCACCGGTGGTTTCAAAAAAGGCATTGCGGTCGCACAAAGGCCGGTGACAATGCAAGCACCAGATGACCTGTTTATCTGACCACGTTTTGGACCTAAGTGTCGAATTGGGGAAGATATATATTTGATTAGAGTGGCAGCAAATAGTTAAAGCTTCCGT
This sequence comes from Pavona decussata, assembly GCF_977016875.1. NCBI lineage: Eukaryota > Metazoa > Cnidaria > Anthozoa > Scleractinia > Agariciidae > Pavona > Pavona decussata. The sequence goes on from NW_028145567.1 coordinate 2,239,266, forward strand.
ATGGCTTATTGATCTAGAATTGTATGAAAAGTAAATTTGCAAAGTCCCAGCAAGATTGTTCTCAACTGGAGCACAGAGGTGAAACAGCAGCTGACATAAAGGCAACGAAAGGCAACGTGAGGCGATCATTATGTAAAACTGAACAGATTCCTTGCTATAGAACTTTCTGTGATTAATTTTCAGCTGGTAAATCTGACTCCTTTGAAAAACGTTTTATTAATTACAACTCGATCCTTCAAGCTCATATCTGCGGTGGAGGCGGACATTTATGATCATTTGCATCACATCAGCTGGAAATATATACTGGTATGTGAAAGCAGTTCGAACAATTGGCACACTATTACTTACATTCTAATGTTCCTAAATTCGCAAAAAATACAAAACAGTTTGGCTTAAACGCCGGAAAAGTGGATTAATTACGTCTGGGTGTGTGTTTTTTCCCCGACGTTTGTCGACCACACCTGTCACTTACTCTTATCATTAGTAATGGTTAGTATAATGCCAGCTGCCGTATATGAAAATGAAGCAACGAACGCCGCAACTTCCGCGTAAGATCGAAGGTAAGCTATTTACAGTAAGGTTACTGAGGAAAGATAGTGAGGGAACATTAGTACCTTTCTGAGCACCCTTTCTTTTTTGTCAAATACAATCAAACGAAGTTGGTTTCCAAATGCGTGCAAGTGTGATGTCAGGCGCGCGGTGTATTGCCTCCCGCGTCAAGCGCCGGCCATATAAGCTTTCCTTCAGGCACTGCTAATTCTCTTGAGAAAAGCGAAATAATATTTATACTTGTTACAGACGCTATGTAAAAGATACCGTGCTATGAACATGATGAGCTTTAAACGTTAAGACACTAAGTTTGACTGGCACTGATAACCAAACGCATCAATTTAATGAGATCCCGTATCGACTGATGACCGAGTGGCGTCGCAAAAAGACGCATATCAGTTACTTCTTCTTGATACTCTGTTTGTCCATTTCTTGCATGTAAAGGCAGCAATATATCAGCGATCACTTGGCAATTGCTTTGACATCAGAAGCTCAATTGAACTGCTCGCAAGCCAGAGTAATCTTAAGGTGCATGGTAGCAGTTTAACAATCAAAGCTAGTTTTTGTTTATGTTTGTTTTCAATTCTTGTTTTCAGCTGGAGGTCTAACTCGAGTTTGTTTTTGTGCCTGTAAATTCGCCTGCATTAAAATAGGAACAAGAAGCATGCGCATGAATTTGCCTCCAGGCATGTACGGTTTCTGGTGTTCATCCATATTGTGAGGAGCTGAGTAAAGATCGGGTGCCCTGCGAGCAGTAAGTTTCTCTCTCCCTTTTCGCCACAGGAAAATCAACTGCTCCTAGGTTAAATATCGGGCAGTGCGCAACAAATAGCGAGCATAACGAGAGCGTCCCTGTTCCATAATGCCCTCTAGTTCATTTCAAACTCACAACGTAAACTATCAAGGTCAGTTTTTCGAGAGCGCGAACTGAAAATCGGTCTTGCTACCATCATTCGACTATGGCCTAAAATTCACGTACTTGTTATCCCATTTTTATGGGTGGTGCGGGGTTTCAGCTGACCAAATGTTTCGGTACAAAATCAGTTCATAAACTTTTACCTAAAAATGTTATTTACTTTTTTATTTTGCGGCGAATAAGTGTCAAAGGAATTCAGTATAGAGACGGAAGGCAAAGCAAAACGAAATGATCGAACGGAGAACTGCAGGGGTTAAAGATTAGAATGGAGCGTGCGTACATACAAGAAAGAAGCGGCGTGTCATTGAGAAAGAAAAAAAACAGATATTTGACTCAGTACGTAAATAATGCGGAAATAAACAGGTCTTGACTGACTGCCAAATTCAATATGGCGGCTGCCAGTTTTGAGTAGTCGTCAGCTCGCTTCTAGGTCAGTGAAAGTATAACGGTTACACAGATTTTCACTTCTACAGATAACGTTCGAATGAGTCGGCGCCAATACATGTACTTCCAAATGAAGCTTTTTGTATTTGTTCAGACAGAATTGCATTCAGCTGCCGTGGATCCTGTAATTATATTAATCCGTAGAATGTGATTTGCTCTGTTTTGATAACACAGCGCGATTTATCAATTCAAATGGTCTGTGGGTGTCTGTGAAAATCGTATCAATTGTTTCAGTTCCATCTATATGTCAACACAAGTTATTAAGGTCGTGTTGTTTTGAGACTCTGTCTTTGAAAACGAGCAGAATATTAGACAGTGTTAGACCGGAAACAGAAAAAATTGACAATTTTTTATCGCCTCAATGCAAAATACAGTTATGCCACACCTTTTTCTATACTGCCAATCGAAAATATTGCTAATAAATTGAATAAAAGTTTTAATGGCTTTCTTAGTTTCTTCCAATAAAATAATCCGAGTAATATTCTTTACTTAGGCTTTATACTGAATCCGACGACGACGATCGAGGAAACAGGAACTTGTTTGTTGCCTGAATAAACCAGACGTTGCTCCTCATCTGCAGTGCGGCTTCACGACAACTTAATCCATTTCCTTGGACTACATGCCGTATTCCGTCAATTCTGAGCTACAAAATACTCCGTTTACAGGTGAGAAAATTTACAAATGTTAGTGTACTGTTCTTGTTCAAAGATATCATATCTTTTTTCCTCAATTGTGAGCAAAAATGTTTCCGCGCTAAAGTGATTCTGGTTTATGTAGCAGGTTGCCGAGGTTGGTGTACAAAACAAAATGCACTCGGGCCTTCGGTCTAAATGGATTTCACGGTTTTGATGAAGTCCTTTTTTCTTATTTAATTTAATTTAATTTAATTTATTGTTTGCCAGTACAGTGGATGTTTGAAGTTTATTTTGTATCGTTTCAATCCATACATTCAATCGACTCTTTCGCTCTGAGGTACAAAGGGCTGTTTGCCATGGAATAAGTCAGTCTTCCTGTAGTCCACAGATATAAATGTATTGCATTTACAGCTCCTGCAATCAATGTGAAAAGAAAATAGTCGACAGAACCGCCTCATAAATTCGGACTACATTGCGATGAAAAACTGGAATCTTCGGCAAAATGTCGCTTCAAACTTTCACATCACTAGAAATCTTATTCCTCGCTGAGTTTTTCTCGGAGGGACGAAAAAATTCCGTTTAAAGTACAGCATAACATAGCAACCATAGTATTTTCGGAAAACCAACAACAGTTTTTAAGACTCTCCATGAGTTAAACTGAATCCTGGTCAAGAAATCAAAATGTGCCAGCCAGTGAACAAATGTGCCTTTACTTAAAGAAAACTCCGACACCAACACGGGAACATAGGAATTTAAACATTAACATTTTAAAAATTATTTTGCGTAAAAGGTCTGGTTGGGTGCTACTTGTTTTGAGATAGCTGTCGTCTAGTCTCTATACAATGTAAACAAACTGAACAAAACTCGCGGTCAAGGTTATCGTGCAAGCATTCAGATTTTGTCTTCAGTTTTGACAGTACGTGATGGGATGAGTGATCATGCTACGTCATCGGTGTGGCAACCGCGGGAAAATGGGCGTGCGGCTCGCGTGATCCAATTGAACAATCTGTTTCATCTATGTTATGGTTGGTTGAAAAGACAGCATCCTTGCTCTGACTGGCTGAAGCATTTGCACGAATTGAACGAGTTTTTGAGCCTGAAGGTGATGTTACCTGAAAAGTTGTTATCGTGTAACAGCGCGCGTATTTCTTGCGGCAACACACTGCAAGTTTTTGAACTGTCTTCAACTGTCTTTGAACTGTCTTCTGCGCAATGCGTTACCGCAACAAAATGTTGCGTTAAAAGTTGTCCGGCGAAATGTTGGGTTAAAAACAGTCTTAAAAAGTCAGGTCTCGTATAACATTACCTAAATGTAAAGTTTAATGGCAAAGAAAACCAGCATTCGTTAGCTGAAAAAGACAAACCCGTTGTTCTGTTTGTAAAGTTGAAATCTTCAAAAGCATGAGTTTCTCCCACGTAAAACTAAAACTCTCCGCAGCCCCTGATCTTGCGACGTTAAGGATATGTTGCGATCACTAAATTGGCTCTCCAAGCTTTGCATATGCGGTGATTAATGAAAAAGTTAAGCGCAAAGATGGAGTTTTGGTGGTGTTAATCGCGGGCACTGACTGAAATTTGGATTTAGTCCGTAACGAAAATCTAAAGTTTTCTTCGGCGAAATGTCAACTCAAAATTTCTTAACGTAACATTGGAAAATAACTTAAGTCCTTTCGTTTCCGAGGGGGTAAATATGTTGCTAAAAATGCGAAAAAAAGGTCAGCTAGCATTTTGTAAGACCCGTGACAACAGCTAGTAAATTCGGGGATTAAACTGATTCCGTTATCCTAAACATTTCTACAAACAGTTAAGCATGCGAACAGACCATTCTGTTTTAGCTTATACAACTATGTCTATGCATAAAACGATCTGGCAGCACAGGAGACAAAATTTGAAGTATTTTTTTTTTGAATATTCTCGTCGCAGGGTGTCCGCGATTGGAACCCGCGACCCTGCGGGCAATGCTGCAAAGCTTGTCATCGACTGAACAATCGAAACAGCGGGAGCCGGTTTCTTCCGAGTCCGTGATTATAATCCTGTTGAAGCTTCAGGTTTAGTTTGTAAGTTGTTCTATTTACTGTCACGGTGTTGCAGTCAAACGTTTACCTGCTACAGGCATTATATTACGTTTTACTGAATTACCTTAGGAAAATAAACTTTAATTTCAAATAATTCATGGCAGCCGAATGGCTTGTTCCGGGAAGACCAACAAAGCTAAAAGACCCGTAAAATATTAAGGGTCTGTTGGATTTTCAAAGTCAGTTCTAAACTGAATCGAAATAAAAGACAAGTGAATATCCTGTTACTTCCATAAACTTAAATTTCTTTTAAGCAGCCTAAAACAAAACATGTAACACAGTACATATGTAAATCTATTTTTCCCTGCCTTAAATCGCCCGCAGCCCAAGTTGATGGGGACGGCGCATCTCCCGGAAATACCCACTTTCCAGTTGATTTCGCTCGCTATAAATTAATTTTTCCGCTCTTTGCATCCTTTCTCTTCTTACTCAACGATTAGCATGATCATCTGCGGTTTTATAAGGTGCGCTTTGATCTTGAATTTAACTTCAATCAGAATGCTAAAGAACCAATAGGAAGAGGCGTGGTTATTGCCAAACAATTAAAGGTAGTCAAAATATACAGACAACGAGGCATCAAAAGCTCTTACAAATGAATTTTTCTGTCACAACATCAGACCGTTTAGATCGTCCAGCTAATGGCTCCCGGCAAGTGCGGATCGTATGTATATCGCATTGAACTTTTGCTGAAAGTTGTTTTTCAGTGTTCACAAAGTTGAAGCGACAAAACAAACTTGTAAACACTACCATTTAATTTCGACGAACTGAATTTGCAAAACTGCACAATAACGCCACAGGGAAGTTCGGCTGGACAACCGTGTTCACAGATTAATTCAATGGCCACACTTTGAAGAAATATACATGCTGCAGAACCGTATTACCGATTACGAGAAGTGTGAGTCGAAGAGATCTAACGAACAACGGGAGGGAAACGAAGACATGACTACACGAACACGAACAGTTTTCCAAAGAGAAGCTCGTCGTCGTTGAAGGCAGTGGGTATGTGGCTTCCTTATTTATAACTACAACCAACCTTCTCTTTTCTGTTCATTAATCATGTTGTCTCATCGAACTACTGAGCTAAAACGGTTACCGCGAAAGCTTTTTAAAATACCTACCTGTGCAATTGATAAATGTTTTCGCCAAGAGCTAGATATTGAAGGGTGTTAAGGAGCAATGTAAATTTTAATTAATTTCAAACCGTTCCCTTGCTCACAAAAAAGAATATCCTTAATGACATGCTAAATTAGTGATAGAATATTCAGCGAGTTGAGAATAACGATGAAAAGCAGCACAGCAAAGTTGATAGAAATGAATTTTACGGAGCACAACGATTTTGAATTGTAATGTTTTTATACCGTGACGGTGAGAGCAATTAAGCAGCCAATTTGGTTTATCTTGCTTCACCGTTTTTTCGTAATTTCTCAGTTTGTTTTTGCCCGCAAGGGGATCAACATAGTGGTTTTAGAGAGTTTTCGTTAGAGCTTCTGGTGTGAAAATGAGTGGAAGTAATTCACCACGCCATCTGCCTGATACAGAGAGAGTGAATTGTAGGTTTGGTCAGTAAAGCGATTCTTCATTCACTCCTCTTTCTTAAGTATACCCAACTTAAAAACCGGGAAAAACAAAGAAATCGTGCACTTTTGAGAAGTACAGTCGACCCCCGATAACTCGAACCAATTTTCTTTTCCCTTCAGGTCATTTTCTATAAAATTATATTTTACCCTCGATAACTCAAACTCCCTTTTACTCGAACTTTTTTCAATTTCCCTTGAAGGTTCGAGTTATCGGTAGTCGAATGTATACTGACTGAAAAACTTACCCTAGAGGTTTTTTAAAAGACCCGACCCATACATGATAAAAAGTTTGAACTACGCAAAAAAGCAGAAGACACAAATGTGTGAATTCAATCTGAGCGCCGTGGGGCTTTGTATTTGTCATTATATGAATCACGTGCAATAGAACAGAGAATAGTGGATGTGAACCTCATCATGAAAGCGAGACTAAGTGCAAAGCTTTTGATAGGAAAATTAGTTTTGCTTGCATATGAATGAAAATTAATTTTAATTATAAAAACTTTGCACTTAGCCTCGCTTTCATAATGAGGATCAAAGCAACTCGAAAATGTAACACAAACTGCAAGGCTGATACTACGTGAAAGAGTTGACTTTGCGAGACACTGCGGACAACCCGACAGAAACCGACAAAACAGGGCTGCAACCGTGGACAGCTGTTTCGTTCTTATTGGAACTCGTCAGCACGGTGTAGCATTATCGTTCGCGGTCCTTTGCAGTTTTCACGTTTAACTCGAAAATGGCCTATTAGGGTAAACTGGGCGCCTAAATTAAAAGCAAGGACACTGTCATTTTCAGAGCCCTCGTTACTGTTATCCAGCGAAATACTTTTCCGTTCGATTGGAGTAATCGTCGAGGTTTACCGGAGAGGTGTAGGAACGAGATTGGACCTATACATGAGACGTTAAAGACGCATGGAAATTGTAAATCAATTTGCTTTCTTTAATTTTCTTCTGATTTCTTTTTCCTTTTCGGCGTGCTCATTGCGCTTTTCTTCAACCTTGCATGCTCGCATTCTCGTTAACATGTGCTCAATTGCTCGAAATTTCGTTAATCCTCCTTTGTAGTTTTTTTTTATACATATATAAACGATAAATCAGTCATGATTTGGTTAAAGCAAAAAGGTTGAAACATCCTTACCTCTGGCTTCAGTCTTTCTTCAACTGAGTTCAGCCTGTAACTATTGTTCTGTTTTGGAGGTGTCAGCCAGATTATTAGCTATTACTTGGCGCAAAACTCGCTGCTCGCCATCTGTCAGTTTTTTAAAGTGCTCGCTGCTCGCAAGAAAAAATTGACAACTGCTCGTGCTCGCAAAAATAAACACACTGCTCGCATGCTCGCAAAGACCATTCGATACAAAGAAATTAACCATTTCAAAAGCGATATCTTAGCTATGGCTTTTTAAGCGAAGTTAAAACGCTCAAAAATATGACTGCTGAGCTTTGTTGACTGAAACTTGAGAGGGTAGTTCTACAAACTTGAATTAAGGATCATGACGAATGGCTCACTCAGATTTACAGAAAGAAAACAAGCGTAAGAAAGCCATAGAATTCAATCGTACTCGTTTTAATTGTTGTACTATCGTGAATTCTTTGTTTCTTTGTTCTATGGTGTCGTGACTTCCTAGAACTGATAGGAAACGGTAAATAAAACAAAACGTCTTCGAGATAAGTTTTTTCACGGTTGGAATTAACACCGGGGCCGGAATTAAGCCATGTATGAAACACAACAACCAAAAATTAATACACGCACGCATACTCTGCGCGTCTTTAATTGATTTTCCCGTCATATCCTTTATTTGAAGTTTCAATATTTTATTTGGCAAACTTCTACGACTTCTATTTCCCTCCCGAACTTTGAACCGGCGCTTTAAATGAATACTGCATTATTTTGTTTCAGCAAGCACGTACTGGCTGTCCTTAAATTTAAATTCACGGCTAATTATGTGAAGTTAGACACCTGTCGAACGTAATTGACAATTTGTACACATACTCCCAGGTTTGTTATCAAAACGCTGCCCTAAAAGCCCCTCAGTTGACATGAAAAGTTGTTTTAAATAACCGCCTCTACGTAATAGCTTTCAACCACAATTCAGGGTTTTGCGTCAACATCCTCCTATGTTGGAACTCATTGTATTTATTATCCTTCAGTTTATTAAATAGCATTTTGAGGATGAACGGGTAGGTACTTAAGTTTTCGCTGAATTAAGACAACACTTTGAAAATTATTAGAACTGACCCAGCTTTTCCTCAGTTCATTGCTACCCGATTATTCCGCTAATATGGAGAGAAAACAAATGGTAGTCGTCGAAAGCTTGATCTACTGATGTCGCATTATTCAGGTTTACGCCGTGCAGAGAAAAAAAATCCTCGGACAAAGGTAAACCGAATTTTCACTACTTCCCCATTATCCGGTAATTTTTTTTATCGTCGAGATTTGCAGATCGGAAACTAGGCCGTTAAATCTTCCGTTCGGTGTGTCGTTCAAGACGTACGGATGAAGATAGTTCGTCCAGACGACGCATGATGCGTCTTGTACCCGTCTTTACACTAGAGACGCATAACCAGACTAACAACAAATGTTCGCCCAAGTTCGTCCAGAAGGATAATGTGTCCTATAGTATAAAAACGACCAACTGAATCAGTTGTCCAACCGAGAAAATATTTTTTTGTGATTTCTATCCGCTGAAAGAAATTCAAGCGAACACTGTTTTTTAAGACTGATAGCTGTCCCTTTCTAAATCAAAGTCGAGCGAGTGCAGTACCAAGGAGGAAAAGTTCTTCTTCTTCTGCTTTTTTCCTTTAGTCTCCACGAGCTTCGCCTGGGTACAAAAGTTTCATTTTTCGCGCGCATGAGCTAGGAACATGATCGACCGTTTTGAACGAAAACTGAACTCCTCCACTTTCCAAAGCGCATATATTAGATGGTTGCATTTAAAATGTAATTAATACAAATGCTGAATGACTGTTCCTTTAATTGAATAGTCGACTTTTATTAAAATTTTAATGTTTGCGCTGCAGTTGTCAAAGAGGAGGCCCGCAATTTTGTTGCCCGCTTTGGAACGAGTAATAATTCTGTCAGGTCCACATTTTTTCTCTTCACGACTTCAGCTTCACTTTTTCCAAGGTTGTGAGGGTATGCGTTTTTCTAGTAATTTATCTGGCAATTTAGTGGCAGAAAAAGTAGTGCAGGCTTTGGTAAACTTTCAAACTGAGTCGCAGCTTGTTGTTTCGTTTGTGCCATTAATTGACTTCTGGACGGCCGTCAAGTCAAACCGCAGTGTGCGTGTAATTTCCTGTTTGAATAGTAGGAAAATTGGCGAATGGCGTACGGTAAATACTGGCTAGCGACCGAAATTTTAATAAACGCTCTGGCTATTAATTTCATAGAAAAAATATCACGTAACACGAGTAGCTATGCGCGGGTAGATTAATCTGGAGTTTCTGGTCCTTAATACCACTTTGACACAGTACAATTTTTCTTTGGGTAGTATTAATAGACCTTATAATCGCCTTTGTTTATAGCCTGCCAATTTTACAGCAAGCTTTGTTTTTCTACTCCACCTAAGTAAAACGGTTGAATACACTTGTTTCTTTCATCGACAAAAACAGGTAAACAGTTGCGCTGAAAGGTGACTAAAACGTAATCTTCGAGACATCAAAAGTTGACAGTCCATTGAAAGATTTTTTACGGGGATAAGAACTGGCTCGTGATATTTCCAGCCTCGATGACGCATCTCTAATTTCAGATAGCTGGAGCGCACTGTGATGTGATACAAAATGTCCTGAATCATGAAGCTGTCACTTCGATACATGTACATGTTCTTTTTGATCGACTTACGTGAGTCTCAATAATGCTTTTCTTTACTCTGCTCCGTTTTTCATCAAATGTTGTTGATTATTACCCAGCAGGGATTAACTATTTATTATCATTAACTAGGTTATTCTTCATTCAAACAGGCAAAGTCTCGGACCCAGTTTGGATGGAGTTTTAATCATTCTAAAGTGGAGGTCACTCAGCGATGAGTCTCACGAATGGAACAGAAAACTCGACCGCAAATGGAACAGAAAACTCGACCGATGCAAGTGTCGGTTGCACCAACCTACCGCTCGATGCTTCGCTCTGGGCTGAATTAATATTCTTGTTCCTACTCGCCTTGCTCGCGATCTTCGGGAACGGGCTTGTATGTGCGGCGTTCGCAACAAACAAACGCCTGCGGATTTTGACCAACTATTACGTCGTATCTCTAGCGGTTTCCGATATTTTGGTTGGTAGTATCAACATCCCGCTCTGGATGTACATTAGGAGTTCAGAGTAAGTTAAAATTCATTGCTATATAATATTATCATGGCTCCCCGAAGCTAAAATCAATTAACCGGCGCAGCAAAACAATGTCTTGCGCCCGCTCGTAACCAATTTAAATCAAACCTCAATCCAAAATCGTTTTAAATGTCCCCTTGGGACTTAGATGATTAGCGAAGGAGGTAGAGAAACGGGTTGGAGTTTTATCTGGCGTTTTGGCCGAAAAAAGATAAATCTTCGAACTCCTTTTACAAATACGTCGCCGGATGAACGCAAATTGATTTTTATCGATGTGTGCGTGAGCAACCAACGCTAAAAACAACAACATTTCAGTCACGTCAGAGCCAAAAACGAGATTTTTCTTTCTGATGTTTTTCGCGACGATTTTTATTTTTCCTTCTCTGAAAATATTGAAATCATGACATGAATTAATTAAATCCTAATGTCATGTTTCACACCTCCATCGCACCTCATCGAACCAGGCATTGTAATTAACTCCTGTTCGCTTCGCTGAAATTCGGCCGAAGGTGGCAAATAATTACCAGTGCATTATCTAAGCACAGTTAGATTGGTCGAGTGCACTAATTAGGGCATTGTGACGAACAAATTCTGATCAAGATCAGAAGAAAACGCTAACTATGCGACACACGATCCCAAAACACGAGTAACTTTATCACCCTGCTATTTTTTGTTTACATGTCTCTATTTCCAAGCACGTTCTTAGTCCTCTCAAGCAATGAAAACACACCGTTTACAGAATTTCGTGGAGGTTTCGATATATACCTGGAATACAAACTAAAGAAAACGTGCGGTCGTTGTTAAATCTGACAGCAAAAACTTGTAAATAAGCGAATATGTAGTATAATTAAGTGTTTTTTTGTAGAGAAAGTCCACTCCCGCAATACAAACAGCGTCTGTTGTTTGTGTGTTCCCTCGCACATATTTCGTCTCCGCGCGACAGGAGATGCTTTTCTTTCACGAAATCGCCCAGTATTACCACAAGTGCAAGATAACAAAAGAAGAATTCTGGAGATTGTAGTTTAGATAAAAACAGCAGTCATTTTCAAGCTAAAGGTCTCAACATTCACTTCCGGTCCCAGAGTGCCAAAGGGTTTTCTGTTTTTTCTTCGCGATGATCATATGAGCGGCCGTGCAGCGTAAATGTGCGGATCAGCTGTGGTGACGCGATTTTATTTTTCGCTCGCCAGAACGGCTCCACGGTCGTGGCTTGGTTTCGGGGCAGCGGCTGACGCCAATACTCTCAGGGTAAGGGAAACGCCGATGAACGCAAATTGTCTTTTATCGATGTGTGCGTGAGCAACCTACGCTTAAAACAACAACATTTCAGTCACGTCAGAGCCAAAAACGAGATTTTTCTTTTTGATGTTTTTCGCGTGGTGACGCGATTTTATTTTTCGCTCGCCAGAACGACTCCTCGGTTTGGTTTCGGGGCAGCGGCTGACGCCAATACTCTCAGGGTAAGAGAAACGCCGTCCTGAAGGAAGCGAGGTGTCTGAAAATGCCAGAACCTTGGGCCTGTATATCACACAGCTCTGTTTTTTTTTTTTTATCAGCCGGGCAAAGGTCCTTTCTGTTGTTTGTCTGAAAATCGAGCGCCAAGCGTTTCCCCTCGCCCCAGGCTTCCCCGCCTGTAAAAGCAGCCGAACCTTATGTATTTGCAGGCTATCGGGCGCATATCGTGAAGATTGTCTCCGGAATAATCAAACAAGAAGCCAGCTCGCCTAACAGCTGAGTGATGTGAATCCTTGCGTTGTCCATTTTTATTCCCTGTCGCCCAGAGAGAAAGGGAAGATTTAAAAGTCATAACAAAAAACGCGATTTCAGTCTTCTTGGAATTGACTCGGGAATTTAACTAGATCAGTTCGGAAACTAACAAAAAAGACTGAAAATACTGAAAACCCATTTTGCAAAACACACTGCAAGTAAACAGAGTTCCACTGAAATCATTACTCAATGACCTTTTTTCGTAGAATTTTCTCCTACAGTTGTAGCCTGTTAACAGGCTCCCCAGTGGGGAGAAAGAGCTCTTATCCTTTCTTTCTCTATTCAAAGCAAAAGTTCACCAAATTTGATACTAATTAAGATCACATTTGCAAAGGACCCAAAACCGTTTGAGAAAAACCCTCTTTTGGCTTGATATTTAACTCAGCCTGACGCGTCATGCCCTGTGTATTTCTTCTTTTCTTTTCTGTTTTTGGAAATTTAGTAATTTTTATTTTTCATTGAGAATGTTCCAGCCGCTTACAATCTACAAAACACTACTTTACAGCAATTACAAAATACCTAAACAATAGTAAATCGTGAGCCATCTACGTAGCTAACTTGCGTTAAAAATTTAAACTGAAAACAATTGCAAATCAAGTAACACTACACTTAGTCTATAACCTCTACTGAAGGACGGTGCTTCTTTTTCCTACTGCGCACCCGTTCTGCGCATTTTGGGATCACTCTCGACCCCAGAGCCCCTCGGCTTTGACTGCGTCAAACCGGCAGCCATGCGCAATAGGGATGAGCTCTGGAGTCAAGAATGATTTTGAGATGAACCTTCTAAAACAAAATTTTTTTTGCGTGGCTTATGACTTTGCATAAAAAGCAGATCTTAGTAAGTGTTATTGGAATTCCACTAGCTCTTGCTAAGTTCTGCTATTTCCGCATAGGCACAGACCTCATAAAAGTCATCAACCTCCTTTCTATTAATAGGAACCGTCTTAAATTTATTCCACCTATCCTAATCCATCTTTTCCTGAGAAACAATGGAGAAACAAATGTTATAATGCTCTGTACCCTTCGCTTCCTTGATTACGTAAACGAGTCCTCATTGTGACGTTTATGCTTTTTATAGCTGGTGCAGGAAAAACCGGAATTTGTATGACGCTTACGTCATCTTCGACATCTTGTGTGGAACAGCCTCGATTTGGAACATGACTGCTATTAGTATCGACAGGTAAGATCACAGGGGTCCCACACAAACTGTGAGTGTGTGACCGTGGGAATACCGAAAGTCCGAGTGTTATTAACAGTGAATATTGCATGGTATGTTAGCAGTTAAGTTAACAATTAACGTAAACTAACCTGAGTAATCTTGGTGTGCCTTTGAACGAGAAATAGCGATTATCAAAAATTGTCTTATGGTTGTTCTTACAAAGCGAAATATCGCTTGTTTAGAACGGTTATTTTTAATACTGTTGGTGTGTTTCTGCATGTATAGTATAAACCCAATAGCATCCAATTCATTGTGCGCCAACTGTCACCCAAGAGGGTTCGCTCTTATTATATAACTCTTCAAAAAAAAATTGCATGGGAAATAAACCCCCAAGGAAACCTTTTAAGAACTTTCGGGTGGTAATATTACAGTGATTGGCGCTCCACTTTCTCGAAACCACCCACGTTCAAAAAATACCATTCGTTTTTTTTTTCTATACAGGTTCGCAGCAGTAGTCTACCCGACAGTTTATAAACATCGAATGAAGAACACAAAAGTGGCTGGTTGGACGGTGCTAGCCGTATGGACTTTCTCCGCCTTCGTTGCCGGACTTCGACTTGAATATCAAAAATTCAACTACGCCATGTTCGTTGTGACTCTCAGTTTTTTTATACCTCTGCTAATAATTCTCTTCTCTTATGGAAACATTTACCGCGTGGTCAGATACCGTGCAAAGTGGACTGGGTCCGTGTTGATCGAGATCAAACTGGCGCGAACTCTGTCGATTGTGATTGGTGCGTTCATCCTCTGCTGGGGGCCGTTCTTCATCCTCAACGTTGTGTCTTATTACTGCAGGGATAGCTGTGACTATACTATGGCCATACTACTGATCAAATGGATGCAGTACGCAAGCGCGTGCATTAACCCGGTCATATACACTATACGAAATCGCGAATTTCGTTTCGCATTTCATAAGCTGATTTTTCGATGTAGCTACAGAAATGGCAAGTACGTGTTTAACCCTCACACAAAGCGTACTACGTGGTGTGGCTGTTGTCAGCTCGGGGGGCCATTGGATGAAGAATATGGCGAGGGTCGGTCTCGATATCCCACGTATACTGAAGAATCAGTGGTGCAAAACTCTCACGTTCGGCATCCTTCGACGCCTTCTAAGAAACAAACAACGTCCCGGCTAGCTTTTGAGAATCTGTCTTCGTCAAAACGTTAATCCCTTTTCTTTGGCGAAGGGTTGAAATAAAACTGAAAAAAAAAATCTCTGAAATAGCTAGGCTCAATAGCAGGGGAAACGAGCCCGCGCTCCTCCCGGAAAGAAAGTCCTGGACCCCAGAGAGCGGCGGAAATCGAGCGCACAAAACACTGCAAAACAACTTCCGGTATCACTTGAAGGTACTGTTCACAAAGAGCACTTCACAATAGCTTTCATTTGAACGCTCACACCTTAAAATTCTATCGACACACTCAAAAGTTATAAGATCCACAAGAGTTTGATACCAGAAATATCCGCGATATGCTAATCTCTTCACGCGATATGAAAAACAGAGACAGACAAAAGAAAAACTGAAAGAGGTGTGCTTGATGATAACATGGTCTTCGCTACCTTCTGCGAACAAGGGTTCCTTGGTTACCTTGTGAGCCGGTGGGCGAATAAGCAACCTGCAAACATCCGATCGATTTTCTATCGTGCGTGCGCGAGTTACGTCACAATACGTCATGTGAATCATCACTTCCAGTCTTGCATTTTAGTGCGCCACTTCAACAACTCTCCTCCAAAGTTTCAAAGGAAGTTCTCGCCAAAACGTAATCTAGCTATCTGCTCGCGCGCGAAAATGTTTTGCGTAACAAAATCCCATTGGCTCCTATTTCCCGGCCAATTCCTGGGCGAGCTTGTGCAAGCCAGTTTAACCAGTTGACAGCTGGTTAGAAACCAGAATTTTTAATTGACTCGTCCAGGTTTGTGGACGGTGGCGGGTCAAATAGTTACACAGATGTGTACAGGGTTTACGTATTCACATGCCGGCACACAGGGTAACCAAGGGACCTCTGTTCGCAGGGGCAGTCTTTACTGAAGCCATACAAAAATTGAGAGAAATATGACTATGTAAAATAGCCAGAAAGAAGAAATACTTATAGCAGAATATTTACTACATAAAAAGCAATGTCAGATCCTCATTTTACCAGAAAACTGAGGAAGTTAATTAAGTCTTTGAATGAGCCCGCGAGTTTTGTTTCCTAAAAATCATAAAGGACCTCGTTCGCGGCGCTCAAAATGGCGACGTAATCAGCTTCATATTGGATGCTTACTTTTTAGTCGTCGGATAACCGTCGTTTAGTGTTCCTACTTTGTGTAAGTTGGACAGAAGGAGTCGGAGACTCTGAGAATATTTTTCCTTCCCTTGGGCTAATAATCATTCAAAGGATATTTTCAGGAGCTTATTTTCGGGGAGTAAGGCGTTTGGGGGACTCATCAGGGAAATATCGCTTAGGTTTGACAATAAAGACAGATTGTTTCAAGGAAGGTGCGTGCTAATACCGAAGTATTTTTACGCAGCTTATGACTATGCGGAGAAAGCAGATCTTAGCAAGGGCTATTGAAATCCAAAAAGAAAACTGCGGGTAACCACGCATTTTTCAGAGATAATTAAGGGACAATTGTTCTAAAAAGCAGTAAAAGACAAAGCTATATATGGCGTTTATTTCCAAATTGAAGCTTTATTATCTCTGAAAAATGCATGGTAACCCCCAATTTTCTTTTTGGATACCAAAAGCACTTGCTAAGTTCTGCTTTTTCTTCATAGTTTCAAACCGCGCGAAAATATCCCTGTATTAGTAGGCACCACCCATAGGAAACCCGAGTATTTCGAGATGCGCAGAACGTATGCGCAGTAACAAAAGTAGGCACCGTCCTTTTAAAAGATGAAAGCTTGAAACAGCTGAGTTGGACAGTCCAGGGCTTATAGTCCGAACGAAAGATTTAAGCACCTGAGATTAGGGGGACGGAGGAGGTGGAATTCTTCGGTCCTTGTTGACGACCATAAATCCCTGTACGGCTCGCTTTTTCTGCCGGTCTACTACCTCCCACAAGGGACATTGATTGTAAATAGACTTCGTGTTAAACTTTCAAACAAGCAATTCGTTATATGTATATTACAGAGCCGAATTCCGCTATTGTTTGTCTCCAAGAGACTATTGTCTAAAATCGAATGATTATATTTGTTGTCGTATAGAGAGACTATAGATATACTGCAGTACATATACAATAAAACAGATAGAAGAGCGATAGAGGGCTAGACAGCTTGATTAATGTTGCTGTAAGAAATAAGAGCATATTATTAAACGAAGTTTAAAATGTATTAAAGAAATCTGTGGTCTAAATGTGTTTGTCCAGAGTGTCTTTTTTTTTGGGGGGGGGGGGGGTGGGGAGGGAGGGAGAGGCTTGGGAAACGACTTAAATATAATTTTTTTCCTCTCTCTCTCTCTCTCTCTCTCTCTCTCTCTCTCTCTCTCTCTCTCTCTCTCTCTCTCTCTCTCTCTCTCTCTCTCTCTCTCTCTCTTCTCTCTCTGATTTAATTTTTTAATCAGTTGGAGTAATTGTCTCATGAAAAGCCGGCCCTTTTTTCCGTGAGAAAAGAGAGACCTTTCCAGCATCCATATGAGGGACTTTAAGATTTGACTACAAGTTCGAGATTGAGCACGAGTATGACTTTTCAAATCTAGTTTTCGTGGCTTAGATAATCTCTTGTCACATCAGTCTTTCTTCTGGAGTCTGCAATCTAGTGATAAACAATGGGAAGGAGCGAGAGTTCTGGGGACGTAATCGGTTTGAAATTCAAAGGACTTCGTACTCGATTTTATACTCGTATTCCGATTTGAAGGTCCCTCCTAATGCGCCATTAAAGCGAAACTGATTGGTTGGTCAACTCCAGGCCATAAAAGTGGTTTTAAAATGCTCGTTGACTCCCTTTGCAGACGTTTTTAGTGGCCATCAATTCGACCTCAAAGGTGGGACTAAGCGCCGACTCTTAAAAAATGTCTGGGTAGAAAGGACGTTTTTTATGATAAGTTTCACGGCCGTGAACTTCTATCAGTGCATCCTCGTTTCGTACAGAAGGCACATGACGCAAATAAATTTATTTAAGCAAAAGTATAATAACTTGGGTAACATTACATTATTTTCATTATCATGACTGAACAACAGAGCCGTACAACCAAACCGAAGTAATTACTCTATCCAATCACAACAGAAGTAAGCAAAAATATGAACCAATCAGAATTCGAAGTAAATACAAGTAGCCGGCATAAAGTGCGGGAAAAGGCGTGCGAGCAAGGCACGATTGGTTTCGATTTTGCTTCTCATTGGCTGAGAAAGTGACTCGAGTTTTGCTAAACAATCACAGAGCGTTAAACGTACTAGAGTAAAAACAAAGCAAATTACGCAAAATTACTCTCGACACAAGATTGAAAACTACTCTGTAATATAGCAATAATTATTTTAAAGAGACGGAAAACATATATAATTTGATACAAAGTTGAAAATAATAAATTAGCTTTTCTTTCTATTGATCATGACGGACACAGATAAAATTCACTAGAATTAATCCAACTCGTACGTTTTATAGAGTGATTTTACTTCACCCGTGAAATAGGTAGTAGGACAATACGCGCTATTATGCACTAATTCCATTGTCTTCTTTTGTTTATTCGTAGCTATTTGGTACTAGTTGTTATTCTCTGTTTCACGGGTCAAGTAAAATCACTCTAGCCTTAGTTATATAATGCCAAAAGACAGCAAGAAAGTAATTATCTTCTTTTGTTATGCGGAAAATTTCACTAGTTTCTAGAAACAAATTTGCAAGTGTCCTTTTGTAAACAGTGCAACGCATGCGCCTTGACATTGGCTATGAATCGAGTTATTTACAGCCCATGTTCGTGTACGCGCATATGTCGATTCAGATTCCCGGACTGGGAGAACTTCAGGTGGCATATCTTGCACTTGTAAGGCTTTTCCCCCGTGTGTGTCCGCAGGTGTTTAGTCAGCGTAGAGCTGTCGGCAAATCCGCGGGAACACATTTTGCAGCGGTATGGCCTCTCACCTGTATGCGTACGCATGTGAGTGGTCACTGAAGAGGACTGAGCAAACCTAGAAGTTGCAAAAGAAGAAAATGTTTTGTTTTCTTTATTAGTTTGCTTAATAAATTTCAATTGCATGGTTACATCTTGCATTTTTATGCATAGACTTCTAAGGCAGAAACACCGTGTTCAGCAAAACAACTCTATGGGTACACACTAGTAAATGAATTTTCTTTGAACAGGTCGCACTCAAACATATTTCAGCCACAGACTAGAAAGGCAAAAACGGTTAAATCTTCTATATTCCAGCGTATACCCCAGTAATTTAATTTACCTGCGATCGCAAACCAAACATTTGAATGGTTTTTCGCCCGAGTGGATTCGCAGATGAGCGGTTAGATTGGCATCTTGAGAGAATGACTTCAGACAGATGTGGCATTGGTATGGCTTCTCTCCAGAGTGAGTGCGCATGTGTGTACGCAAGGTTGATGGGCGCGCGTACACTTTGTCGCACAGACGGCATTTGTTCGACTTGTTGGTCCCTGATTCGTTGGAGCTGTTGCCGTGGGCTGGAATAGTCTCCTCCTGATTGACTATTTCTGAGTAAAAGTCTTGGGGAGATTCTGAATCACTCGCGCTAGGCAATGCACCGGCGAGAAACGCTGTGGGATCATGTGGAGAAGAAAATCCGTTGACTGGTAAATGGTTGGCCTGGTGAGAGGAAGAAAATGAGATGGAATGGATGGAAGAGCGAATAATGATTAATTGATTGATTGATTGATTGATTGATTGATTGATTGATTGGTTGGTTGGATGGTTAGATGGTTGATTGAGTGATTGATTGATTGATTGATTGATTGATTGATTGATTGATTGATTGATTGATTGATTGATTGATTGATTGATTGATTGATTGGTTGGTTGATTGGTTGGTTGGTTGGTCGGTTGGAAGTTAAATGGTTGATTGCTTGATTGCTTGGTTGATTGATTAATTAAAGGAATGAACGAAATAATGGAAAGACGGACGGATCGACGGAAAATAATAAGAATAAGGAGTACCTACACTACTGTATTTGCAGTTTGGTAATTATTCTGTCAGAGTCATTTTATTGTCCTTTTAATAATTTGTACTTAGGCGTAATTTCGAAACAAGTACTGAACCGAAGGAGAACGGCAAACTTGATCACAAATACTTGGGTTAATTTACATAAGCAGACCTTCCAAACCTGTAACTGTGCAATAGAAGGATCATTCCCAGATGGGGCCCACTGCAGCACATCCATGGGGTTTCCCATCCTGGCGCTCCTCTCAGCGGCAGCGTGTTTGAGGGACAACAGGATCCCAGCTGCGTTAAACCAAGCATCTGCGGGATCATCTGAGGAGGATGACTGCTCTTGAGATAGAGGTCTGGGAAAAGAGAGAGGAAAGGGGATCAAAGCAATTCTTCTCCTTAGATGGCTCTTAAAGACGACTTAATCGGTTTCAAAGCCGGTGGGCCCTTGGAACTAGGACCACCAGCTAAGACAAACGAATGTCTCCTGGGGTCCGTTTCTCGAAGGTCCCGAGACGGTACTAGGCCAGTTAGGTAATCGGGAATTCGAGAAACGGGCCCCTAGAACGAGAATTAGATTAATAAAGAAAGAAATGGTATTTTTTAGGAGCGGCCTTGAAATGAAAGACTGAAAGATGTAGTATTCAACATTGAACGAGCATGGGACAAAAATGTGAGGTTTTTTTCTCGTTTCACAAAGTGAACTTGGGTTTTTGTTACAACCACTTGTTGTGTTTGAACTCTGCGATTTTACACTGAATTTTAGACAGAGATTTCCCCATTCAAGTGTTTGGAAATAGGATGAAACAACCTTTTGCGTGTTTGATATAGCTTCTCAAACCATGGACTATTCTATGCGAAAATCAAGGCAAAATTTCACCAAATTTTATGATAACACTTCGAAACCTTCTTTATTCACGGTAGTGATTTCCTTTTTCTATGTTCTTAAATTGTTAATAAGTTTGAGAAGTAACATGAAAAGCATCGAGGTTTGTATCAAAACAAAATCAACCCCAGCCTCGCTTCAAAAATGCCAGGTCCCTAAGCACACAAAGAGGAGAACAGACCCTTATCACTCGTCGGCCATATTGAGTCCTGGGGGAGTAAAAAGCTTTGTTTTTGCACGGCAAGCCTCGGCCACACGCGTATTCAGTGCGAGGCTTGCCGTACAAAAACAAAGCTTTTTATTCCCCCAGGACTCAACATGGCCCCCGAGTGATAAGGGTCTATTGGAAAGGAGTCGCCAAGAAACCTGGAGTATGTGCACCTTCGTTGTACTTGATACTGGGAAAGGGGACCCAGTTAATATACAGTTTTATTTTGTCAGCCATTCTGCGGAGCATGGAAAGCACACTCTCGAGTTTCCTTCGGACATTTTATTGTGTACGCTAGGAACTCTCGTTGCACGCCAAACTGAAATTTTTGTTTTAACTTAAGGCCGAACGTGTAATTTCGAGAAGTGGTTTGTATGCAGCAATTTACTAGGTATTATTGTTCGTTAAAGGGGCAGCCTTAGCCTTCTTTAGTAATGCTTTGAGAGTGCAAAGTTCGCTTTTTCACCAATGGCAGCAAAAACTGAATATTGGCCAATTTTTCTTTTGAAACGGCTGTTTTAGCGTTTGTAAGCCATTAATAAATGTTTTTGTCCAGGGATGGCCAAGACAGAAATGCAACACACTCGAAAAATAGCCTCTGTATGTGACGTGCAAGATGTGTTCAAATTCCGCCATTTGGAAAGTTCGACGCCGGCAACGAAAGCGTCATTTGAAAATATCAATTAAATACAAATTCAGATATCAGACTTCATGTTATTTGAGCTACTTCGCGTTTATTCAATCTATAACTCATTCAACTTGTATAATGGTTGGCAACTAAATTGACCAGGGAACTAAATTGAAAGACACTGCACTCCGAGTAATGAAGGTGAATTAATAATTCACTGTCTTGAGCTCACGTTCTCTACCATAAAAGCTTAAATTGAAGTGGATCATTTCACTTCGCTGTTTTTGTAGAGGACGGCAAAGAAATATACCTAAATATATAACCCACGGGCAGAGCCAGTGTTTTTGCTCAATAAACAGAATAAACCTATTTGTTTTGTGGCGTTCTCGTCCGTCGCCTTCTCTACAAAGAGTGACGGAATAGTAAAAAGTCGGAGACTATTCTGATTATTCAAACAAGAGCCTCTGTAAAGTTTTGCCAAAATGGATGAGATTTATACTATGGAATGCAAAGTGGACACGATAGAAAAAAAAAGAAAGAAAAGAAGAAGAAAATATTCTTTCCTTTTTGTCGTCTCTTGGAGCGCTCTCTCGCTTCTATAAGAGCCTCGAGACGAACATGGTGTAACTGTCATCTTGTATTTCTTTTCCTTGTGTTTATGAAACCCAGTTTGAAATCAAAACGAAAAACGTTACCAATAAAACCAAAATGCGCTAAAGATGTTTAAGTTCGTTTGCCTGCAAGAGCCGACGCCTTTTTGCGGCTTTTGTTTCACACCACCGTTCATTAATTGTTTTTTATTTTCGATTTATTTAGCTATTGCATGAGCATTCCATGATCTTTCATCCCGTAGTTATTGAACCTTAATTCCTTCACCTTCCTAGCTCCTAAAAATGAGCTGCTTGGTCAAAGTCGGAGAAAAATGAAATAATTCGAGGAGTGGAAATTTGGAACACAACTTTGCCATGCTGTGGGGCCGGAAAGCCGATAATGAAATTAAATCAAAAGATTTTAGAGTTATCGAGGTCGCTGTTTTTTAATGTTTCTGATATGATACTGGTAAGAGTTTCTTGGTTAGCCGACGTACTTTGGTCTGCGAGAGCAGACTCCTTTTTCAGCTGTTGTTTTTAGGGTTCGGGTTGGATAATTAACCTGATTAACTCCCCTAGAAAAACTTTGAATGCATGGCGCAATACGTCACTGTCGTGTGCTCACGTTCCCCACCATGAAAGCTTAAATTTGGTCATTTCGTTTGGTTTTTTTTAGATCGGAACGGCAAAGAAATGTACTGAAATATATAACTAAGGCCACGAGCGGAGCCAGTGCACCTATTGTTTTGTGGCGTTTTCGTTGCCGTCGCCGTCTCTGATAAATTCAAGGCAACGAGCAAACACTGAGGAAATGTCATTTGCATTTCGGCAATTTCTTTCCCTTCCTGGTATTTTCGCATTTCAGCCTACTAACCGGCAGTTTATTTATCCGCCTAAGCGTCCCAAAATTGACCGCGGAGTGGTTTGAAAACCGTTTCTAGTTTATCAGTCAGCAAGCTTGTCCAAAATTTGATCGGGTAGACTACCCTTTTGCGACAGCGAAAAAAATTCTGTTTGGCATGAAAATAACTGTACTGCTGCCATGCAGGCTCTCGGGGAAAGGAAAATCATAGTCGACCGTTATTTGAAGCCATCGATATGTAGCTGAGGCCATGTAAGGTTGGACCGTGAATTCTTAACAGTCGAGCAACAAACAGAATGAATTGCGAAAATTTGCAAGCAAAAATTATAAAAAAGAAAACCTAAATACGCTCATTACAGATTAAAAATGATGAATTTTTCTCCAGAAATTTTCGATTGTGTTCCAATTTTTTTGTTCCTCCGAATATGCGTTTGATTAGTCTCTTTCTCGAGGAACATTTCTTCTTGGATCGGAGGAAGATTTGCTAAAATTGACATGGGTCGATCAGTTAATTTGCAACTGCTGTGGGTCTAGTTAAAATGTAATATAGCATTGAAACAACAGTACAACAACTTACAGTTTGTTTTTCAGTTTTTCAGCAAGACAATCTGCTCGAAAGAAAAACGGCACCCTAGCTTGATCTTGCCTTACATCGGTACCGAACGAAACAGGCAGTTATGAAACAATACTGGAGAGCAATCGATTAAAAAGTTAAATATGATCATTAGTACAATTAAAATTTAATTTCAAGGACGAGAAAAGGAAATGTTTTAAAATTTTTGAAAAGCCAGTGAGTTGGCAAAATAATGCCAGCCTTTTACTGATTTCATAAATTGGAGTTTCCTAGCTGTATTTTTCGCGAGTGCAAGCCCAAATGAAAAATGTGTTTTTGTTTTAGATTTACAATTTTGTTAGGTTATAATGGCATTGAAAAGTTATCCGGAGTATTCAGTTTTGTCTGTTGAAAATCACGTCCATAAATTCAAAATTCTCTCAAAACCTGAACATTCACAATTCAATTTTCCTATTTTAGTTTAAGATTTTTTCCTGATAAGAAAACAAAATGACCTCGACAACGGGAAGGCTGGTTCAGTGTGGAATAGAATAGAATGGAATGCAGGGGCGCTTTTCGTGAGCAAAAACAATTCCTTTTCTTACCTGGCGTTTCCATTTTCGTCTCGATTCAGTTGACTTTCTGTGCGTTGTAGTGTTTGTTGAGGACTACATTCCCCCTCGTTAATCATGGAACTTCCCCAAATCGAGACACAAGGAGCCGGACTAAAGGTCGCTCTGTGTAGAAGGCCGTTATTTGAAGCCATCGATATGTAACTGAGGCCATGTAAGGTTGTGCCATCCATGCTGTAACAGTGCCCCAACGCACGGGAAAAAGAACTGTGATTCTTATATATCAAAAAAAGAGAGAGCGTCTCGTCAAGAACAAAACCCACCTTCTGACAAGAAAAGGCTGTGACTGGGATTTAGTTCTGTCTCCGAGCAGGTTGGGCAAGAGAGTGAAATATTGAATTCAAATGCAAATACTTGACAGCGGCGGTATCTTTGATGTGCTTCTGGGAGAATAAACTAGCACGCTGATTGGCTGATTTCAAGAGACAAACTGGCCGATTGCATAGCGGACCAACTAAAGCATGCATGGACATTTACATTGAACATCAAACTGAACACTTTGAAATTTGTTTCGATTTTCCATCTATGCCCTTTCAGCTTCCACGGACAAACTGAAAGATGGGAATAAATGTGATTAGCTCAAATGTAATTAAATGTAATTAACCCACGTTGGCTGAAGAAAGAATTATTTCATATAATCATTTCATTAATATTATCAAAATGGTCCGAAAAAATTGACTTAAACCATGGATCGATAGAAAAT
Source organism: Pavona decussata (assembly GCF_977016875.1). Classification (NCBI taxonomy): domain Eukaryota; kingdom Metazoa; phylum Cnidaria; class Anthozoa; order Scleractinia; family Agariciidae; genus Pavona; species Pavona decussata. The sequence goes on from NW_028145567.1 coordinate 2,263,906, forward strand.
TTTAACTTGATCGGAATGTTAAGGATGAATTTTAATAATGTGGCCTCTAATATTAACTGCCCAGAAATTATTTACCGAGGTAATCAGTCAAATTGTTAATTTTCAAAGCTTTGTTTTCAAACGCCGGAAATGCAAATGTTATTTTCTGTCTCTCTCCGTCCTTAAACGTTAAGAAGGGTGTTAGCGCTCCGCTCCAAAACGTATTTTTATTGGTCATCTTGGAAATGCCAGTTGAATAGATTTGTCGGAAGGGGACTTTCGCGGTTAAAGTTGATTGGTTCTTAAATATTATTTTCAGGCGGCTAGGTTAGATAAAAGAACAAACAAGCCGAACCTATCTTCAGCTAAAGTGCAGTACATGTGACTGGCTAAGAATGTTTAACCAATCAGATGAGATGTTGAAAATGGTTATCAGAGTCAACTACATACGTCATTTCTTTGTCGCAATGCAAATTCAACCGGTTAACTTCATTTTGAAGGATCGAGTCGTAACTAAACTTTTTCTCCTACCTTTTGCTCAGAGAGTTTTTTCATTCAGTATAAGTTCAAGAGTTTGCGATTATCTCAGTCCTCAGTGGTGACACACTTCTCAGTGCTTAGCGACATGCTTCGACGTTTACCGATTGGTCCTTGGAAGTTCTTCGGGTTCGGCTCGTCGTCGGAAAATCGTATTAATTTTTTTTTCCAGTGAATTAACGAAAGAGTCTGGATGGATCTGGAGGGAGCTGGTCTAGTTTATAATACATTCAACATACTGATCAAAAAGTTTGGGAGAATCGAGCATTTTCATGATGCATTTAATTTCGTCTTTGGTTGCTACATTACGTGACGTCCCACACCCAATTTTTAAAATTTATTTTGATGTAATATATTAAAAAAGCGGAAGTGTTTCATCTGATTTCGAAACACTGAGAAGTAGGTCGCAGCTGACCTTCAATTATTTGCTTCAGCTTCTCAAACCATTTATAATTCTTGGAGAAATTGAAAGGAAAACTTCACCAAATTTTATGTTTATTAAGATCACATTATCTTTCACGGTCGTGATTTCCTTCGTTGTCTCTCATGAATTAATGAGTTTGAGAAAATCACCACCGTGATTAGCAAAGTAAATTCCTATTCAGATTGGCTCGTGTCACCTTAAAACACGTCCAGTCAACTAAACGGAGGATTTTGGAATTTATTTACTTACTGTAAACGTAAACTGAATTTTCGATTAGGAGAGAGACTGGGACTAGATGAAAACAACAGTTGCGCAACATTTAAAGAACAAAAAGCGTTTAAACGTACCTCTGTACGATGAAAAAGATCAAGGTGGAAAGGACGATGGTTTTGACGTATTCTGGAATCCGAATATTAGAAATTCTGCATGAAATACAGTGTGGTTTATTATGTGACCACAGCGAAACAAAGTGAATCATTTGGATTGGATGCGGTGTTACGACACTCACTCAAAATCCGCTCAATTGTTCGTAAACATTTTGCGTGCCACATGAGGATTTTCTATGCTTATTTACTCGACTAAACAGGGAAGGGGACAGTGCCCAGCCTTGTATATCGTGCTTTCTTTCCTTTTTCCAAAATACGAAGGGAAAAAAATTCCCAAATCATGAAAATCACTGCCTCGTTCCCAGTCTCTCGCTCGGAACTCTCCCATAATCCCCCGATTCGCGCTCCGCCAGCTCGCATTTGCACTCGTTCTCCTTGTAAAGAAGAAAGGAGACTGTGGAGGAGGCATTGAAAATCATGTTGTTCTCTTGGTAATTTGTTTGTATTTACATATGAAAAGCAGTGCGATTTGTATGAAAACAAATTAACTCCAACCTCGTTTCCACTCAAAGGCCAAGTCACTGAGCACACAACTGTGAGGTGGGTAATTCGCTAAGGAGAAAATTCTCACAAGCAAAGCCGCTAACATGCTCACACTAGAGAATACAGTCGTCAAGTGCCATTATCACCTTTTATTTCTAGCATACAGTTCAAACTGTCCTTCAAAATTGAGCTTTAGCAAAGGGTGTCTTCTCTTTATTTGTAAGCATAATAACATGACATCGTAGTCATTGTAGATTCTTAACAATCGAGGAACAAATATCCAGTGTATATCACTATAATGCCATTCAGTTACATTGACTAACACTTAAGCAACCTGAGCTGGTAATGCAAAATGTTGTCCTGCAGCCTGTATCAAATCTTTTGGACAAGTGCTCCTATATTCAAATACTTTGAAAAACTGAAAAACGAACTTCACGATTCCGGCCCCGGTTATCAACCGGACCAAAACTGTTTACGTTACAATTGCGTACGACAGATTTGATACAACAAGCATGTTATATGCTTGGAAGAACGTTTGAACCAAGCCAGCCTTAAATAGCCTACCTAATTTTGCAAATTTCGTTCACGAACAATCGACTTTCTTAGTCTTAAATACATTTACGCAGCGCAATTAAATTAAAATTAAATTAAATTATTTTAAAGTGACCTTAAGGGGCAGCACAAATATAATACTACAAATGAAATATTTTAAAATCGCTCATGGAAAGCCTTGGTTTTTAGGGCCACTGTTACAAGTAACGAATTAATGCAGTTAAAAAAAAAATGACCCGAGTCACTAGTCAATAAAATAAAACTTGAATGATGGTGAATCCATTTAGAGCAGTCTTTCGATGACCTTGAAAGTAGAATCAAGATAAGTCTTTAAGTCCTTCCTCCTCTAACTTGAAACAAAAGCAGTTAAGAGCGGTTTTTGGCTGTGTCGATACTAAATTTGTGTTTGCTTTCTCTTCGCTTTTTCAACAGTCAAAGCCCAGATGTTTAAAACACCACGAAACTAATATAACCCACGGGTCGTGTGAACGTTTTTTCTAGTCAGACGTCAAAAACGAGTTCAGTTGTGTTTTCCCGCCTGTTTGAGTTATCGTTACTAGTACTGAACTATATTTGTTTCAAATAACCTGTTTGACTGGTTAAAACATCACACAGTGTCCCAGGACCAATCGAGAATTAGCCAATCAGATGCAATGGTTATTTGCATCTCGTGATTTTTCCCGCGCTTGGCAGCCGCTACATGCAGCTTTCGCTCTGTGACAGCTTTGGTTTCGCGACAGCCATTGGCAAACTGCTCCAAAGGAATTTCACATTGACATTCCCAGCTACATCGACTATCAACAAAGGACCTAAAGTGATTTCTGAGCAAGGCAATACGCAAAGTTGGCGTTCTAATAATGCTTTGACTCTATAAAATGGTATCTCCGTAAAACACAGCAAAATCTACACAAATCTACAATCATAGACATTTACTTCTGTGATGCCTTTGAATTTCGCGAGGGCTTTTAATTTCGCTACTTTCGCGCGCCTTTTCAATTCACTGAAATTCAATCCAACTGGAACTAAACCACAAAAAAAAAAATAACAGGCGATTTCTTTGGTTGTGGCTTTACAACACTTAATAGAAAACGCTCTGTTAACAAAACTATGATTTTTGAACTGGACGCTTTGTTTGTCCTTCAGTTTTGGCTTGCGACCGCGGAATATTTACCGGACATGCGCGCTTTTTGCGAATTCTAAACCCCACGAATGTTAGGCATCTGAGTAACAAATAAAATTCAATTTTTCTAAGCGACACCGCGGAAAGATTGTAAAAATTTCCACTACGGGAAGAACAAATGAAATCAAAGTTAAAATAGCCGTAAACATGTTTCCTTCGCAGTCTAGACTAGGCTTTCTGTAAACGCGTGGCTGAACGCAGACAACGAAAGCCGAGTACTATCAAATTCAACCTGGTTTTACAAGATCAGTTCGAGCTAAGCCGTATGCACCCTGCTAAAATTTTTTTTAAAAAGCCATGAAAACTAGTATCTACCATTAGTAGAAATAAGTGAAAATTACTTAAGTTAAAATGAAAACAAAGCATCGCAGCTAAGAACGAAGAGAAAAATGTCAAGAGTACAATTAAAAATTACTTAAACAATGTTCTACGGGCTTAAAATTGTTGGCGTGTGCTATTGTGGTAATTTTGAAACGAATAAACGCGTGACAGGTCAGCGAGTTGGAGTAGTTCACTCGGGTAATGGTGTCCCTTACAACCGTTACTTTTGTTGTCACGCAACGTAATACCTGCGGTTGTGTGACTCGCAGCTAAAAGCTACAAGGTGTGATACGTACTTGGTGAATGCACATTGTCAACAAATGGACATAAGTGCATGGAACGAATCGGTGTGTTGCAGTAAGTTTGTCTACGAGTGGCAAAATGGAGGGTACATTTACTATGCATGTATTTTAGAGGTGGTATTACATTATAAGTTAGTAGAAAATGTCTATCATGGTCAAAACTATAAAATTCCCCTTACCCCAAGAAAATGGCAAGAATCATCTGCCAGCATGGCTCTTTATAAATTTAACGAAAAAAGCAACGTGATCAATTTGCTACTGTGAATACAAGAACTTTTTATATCGCGGTCTGTTGATGAAGGCGCGGGTAAAGAAAAAGAAGGAATTGAGTTATGGACATGCGCGTGATAGCCATCTCTAGCATCACAGTATCTATTAGTCCAGTGTCTGTGCAAAATCTAATAACCATGATTGGTTAAAATTATCAGCACACAGACAAGAGATTCAGTCATTCCCCGGCTATGTTCAAACTGCGTGTTAAGAACTAGGGTTTAAAAATTGTGAGCCTAAAATGATTCAGAAAAATGAACGAGAGCGGAAAAAGATCAGATATTAAATTTTACTTTTTCTATTGTCCGCTGCTCAACCTCTTGGAAAACTTCTCCCTGAAGCTTCGCCGCTTCTTCACTTTGTTCCCAGACTTCCTCCGGACAAGACCGACCGGCTGTCGCACCAGCTCCCCGGTCACAGGGTCACCACTAGCGTCCAGGCTATCCTGAGAGTCATCAAGGAGCAACTGAAGGTCCTGTGCGGCAAACTGCTTCTTCTCAGCATGCACAAACGTCACCATTTCCTCTGCTACTTGGCCCTTGTCGTCATCTGGAGGTGCAGACTGGTTGACCGAAACGACTTTTGAGGTAATGAACACCTGTGAAAAAAAATAAATAAATAAATAAACGTTAGTTACTTCGGATTTCAAGCCAGCTGCTCTTCGGTGAAAAGGCGCACATGTTTAATAAACATGTATACTTCTAGTTCTAGTAAGGTGTCTCAACAATCTTCCAGTTGCCATTGTATAACTGAATGAATTATAGAGACACAATCAGAGCAGATAATCTTTCACAAAAACACAAAGCTCAGGATGTCAGTGCTTGCAGAAGCAAGGTATTCTACTGAAATCTTGAGACTGCCCCACTTACATGAAACGTGCACTGTTCACACATGACAAAAAGTGATTTACACCTCTATTACTTCAGATACACGAACATCAGGCCCTGGTTGTTCAAAGAGTGGATAACTTTATCCAGTGGATAAGTCACTATCCCGGCAGCCGATAAATGTATTAGTTGGAGTACATTTTATGCTCTTTGAACAACTGGGCCCTGGCCTGAAAACGGATATGATTTTTAAAGCAACAGGCTGGAAATGGTCCTACACTGTAGTTCTAGAATGATACATTTTCAGAAGACTTTCAAAGGCTGAGAGTCAAGGAAGAATTTTGTGGGGCCAGTAGGTGTGGTTCTCTCCATTTTGGGTCAGCAAATCACCTTTCTCAGGTTCTGAACCTGAGATCCCTCTCCTATCTGGAACACTTAACAAATCGACGGTAGTATTCTATGGTCTGTACTCCAACAGATCATAGAATTATGTCATGAAATGTTCAAAACTCAAGTGGTGTCATTTTATGGTCTATAAGAGTACGGACTATAGAAAACTGCAGTCGACTGTTTTTTTTTTTTTTTTTCACAATAATATGGAAAACGTACAAGTGGAATTGACTTTATTTTCCCTTAAGAAAGTGTGCTCGTTACTTCTGACGACATTTTTTATTGTCTGTACTCTTATATACAATAGCTACGAGCCAATTAGCACGTGGGAATTTTGACAGTGCATTTTAGTCTGAAAGAGAGTGAGCAAGGGGAAGAGGAATTCCCAATGAAGAATCCTCCACATGGAGAAAAATAGTAATGCATTACGTACATGTGGGTAGTGCTTTGCATGCGCTGCAGACCTGTTTGTTTACTCACTCACTCACTCACTCACTCACTCACTCACTCACTCACTCACTCACTCACTCACTCACTCACTCACTCACTCACTCAAGTGCTCACTCACTCACTCACTCACTCACTCACTCACTCACTCACTCACTCACTCACTCAAGTGCTCACTCACTCACTCACTCACTCACTCCCTTACTCAAATGATTGAAAAAAAAAATGTTTTAAGTCCTTCAAGAAATGGGCAATATCAAACAAACAAATCCACTAGTGCAGAGCTTTGTTACATAGTTGTGACTTCATAAAGTCACAATGTTTGTCTTTAACAACATTTTGTTGGAGCCTAACATTAAACAGAGTTTAAGTAAAAAAATAAATAATAATAATAATAATGATGATGATGATGATGATGATGATGATGATGATGATGATGATGATGATGATGATGATGATGATGATGATGATGATGATGATGATGATGATGATGATGATGATGATGATGATGATGATGATGATGATGATGATGATGATGATGATGATGATGATGATGATGATGATGATGATGATGATGATGATGATGATGATGATGATGATGATGATGATGATGATGATGATGATGATGATGATGATGATGATGATGATGATGATGATGATGATGATGATGATGATGATGATGATGATGATGATGATGATGATGATGATGATGATGATGATGATGATGATGATAATAATAATAATAATAATAATAATAATAGTGGGTAAAGCACTCCATACAGTGCACTACCCACAAAACCTGTCAGAGCAAGGATGACCCATCCCTCCCAAAACCATGTCCATACTCAGTTGATTACCTCATCATCTTTATTCTCCTTTTCTGGTTTCATGTCCTTTATCAGTACAGGTTCAGAATCGTACAGTTCAGGCTCACGCTTGTACTCAGTGGCTTTGACTGGTGAATTAAGCCACTTAAGCCGACTCCTGCATCGAAACAAAACAAAATTTGCTCATTCGAAACTCTGGAATTTCTCAGTAAAATTCAGGCCCCGGTTGTCAGCAGCAGATAAAATGTATTGGTTGGAGTACATTTTTCCGGTGGATAGCGATTTATCCACTGGATAGAGTTATCTGCTCTTTGAACAACTGATGACTGTAGTAAAGTCCTGGGTTCATACTAATTCAAGACTTAAAGGGACAGTATCATGGGAGATCGGTGGGAGATATCATGATTTTTGGCCAAAATTCACTAACTTTAAACTTTGAACACTGTGTTACTTAATTTCTCAATCGCTAATTTAAAGAAATATTAATTAATAGTGATTCTTAGATGAAAGGTTGAACCAAAATATAGTACAACCAGTGATTTTTAGTGCGTTACAACAGCGAAATTTGAAAACGTCTGCCAGACGTTTTCAAATTTGAACCCCTTTCTATCTTGGTCATCTGCCGGCAAAATATTCTTGGATAGTTTCTTTGCATTCTGATAGTCTTTTAATGGAATTTTGTCATTATATCTTGGCTGCTATCAACCGAATAGCGTCTTTCCGATTTTCAATGTGTTACTAAAAATAGCGTGATACTGTCCCTTTAATTAATTTTCGTGGAGGACTTGTTTTGAGGGAGGTTCAATCTTGAACCCAGAAGTCCTCAGGCTTTTTGGCCAGCAGTTGGTTGCCAGGAGAGATTCCAGTTTCCCAGAGTCTCTCCTGGCAACCAACCACTGGCCAAAGAGCCCAAGGAGTCTGGGTGGGTGATTGGGAGAAGGTGAATGTTGGAGGGAATTGTGCATTTCAAAAATAGTTGGGCTTCACAATAAAAACAGCTCGAAACTCTAAGCTAGTATCCTAAAACAGGGAACCCTTACAGTCTATTAACTTATACCTGGGATAGACTATTACTTAAAGGATTTTAGTGTCCGAGACTTGGAGGCATTTATGTATAATAATTATTCAGAATTTTAAAGTACAGTTTTCTCAATACTGTTGAAGGAAAGACTACCCAGAGCGTTTTGTACATGTATGTGTCAGTCAGACTGGTACTTATTTCTACACTTGAGCTAAGAAGAGAAAGTCTCTTGTCAGGGGAAATGTTCAACATGATGGGAGAGGTGGAACTCAAACCACCAACCTTCTGAGAGAAAGGCTGACATGCTAACCAGTAGACACACCATTACCCCTCCCCTCCCCCCTCCTCAACTGCTCAGAAAACTAGCATTGACAATCATAAAAAAAGAACATTCAATAGACCCTAGATGCAAAAAATGGTTGATATCTTAATATTCTTTTGTCTGCATTCAAATTAGCCCTACTATCCTCGTTCTTGAGTGCAGAATCAAAATAATACCTTACCTTGACGAGGTTAGTAAGGCTAATTTGAATGCAGACAAAGGAACATTAAAATGTCAGCCATTTTTGCATATAAGATCTATAAAGAAATCACAGTAACACCAGAGAAACATCATCAGGAATCCTTCCCATGAATATGTCTTAGGGCTGTGTACCTGTAGGTGTTCCCACGTCCCAAGGATACACTGCGCCGCACAGGACGTCCTTCTGCATTGCGGTAGATGAGGAGCTCTGTGCGTGCAGTAGAAGTCTTGGCTGGTGCAGTCTCACGTGACTTGGGTTCCTTCTCCTCTGATTTGAAGATCTCAGGGTTGCGGTAGTTGTAACCTGTCTTGCAGCCCTAAATGCAGTGAAGGAAATAGGAGAACTTATAGTACTCGAAATAAACACATTCAAATGAATGTACTGTAGTTGTAACCTTAGCCTATTCATCTTCCTTGGGTATAGTACAATCTCACAAATTAACCAGCTCCCAATAATTGGCATGATAGCTCAGTTGGTACATGTAGAGCACTTCATCCTCATAGCGATATTCAAGTGTTTTTATAATAAGTGTACATATAAGGAGGCATAATAGTTTGTTACTCGGAGAAAAAAACCTGTGCCTATGAGAAGCTTTTGAAGCATACACTGTAACACCTGTTCCCATAATGCAAACATTACACTGCGAACACTCATTATTTTATCTCTGGGCTAGTTTACAAAGCCTGGAATGCAAGAAGTGAGAAATGGTGCAACTTTATGAGTGGCAAGGCTGTGCCCTACAAGTGACAAGGGGAATTAAGGGAATTTTTACCTCCAACGTTCGTGATATGGGAAATTTAAGTCCTAGTGTTTTTGGATAGATAAAAATGTTGTTTCGGATACCAAAAAAGGTCAGCTAAGATTTTCGGAAAGGAAATAAGACCTAAGGTTTTCGGGAAATGGACAAAAATACCTAGTAATTTCAAAAAGACTCAAGTTCCCTTAGAATGACTGAACAGATAAATATATTATAGGGCAGCCTGAAATGAACCTACACGGCTCTAGAGGCACTCCGGATAGCCTAAAATTGCGTTTCAAAGGATTTGAGAGAAAACTGCCGTTGGGTGCCCCTGATATCAATGCTTATTCAACCTTTGAGGTCATGAGAATTGAGGACACGATGACCCAAGATGAATTTTCTTGATACACTGTATCACAGTCATAACTTCTCCCCAGTACTTTTACATGTATAAGAGAAGTAAGGGGATAAAAAAGGAGAATTTGTTCTTTGATATTAGGGGTTAAAGGGTTAAAGCAAAGACTACCAACTATGAAGAAAGGTGTATGTACATGTAACTACATTGTATTCCCTAATGACTAAAGAAACATGAGTCTTGAAAGAGCTTTACCTTGCCATCAAGCTGTCGCATCCAGGCTTCAAAGTGTATCTCAGCTAACTTCTGTTGGTTTTCATTGGCATCCAGTCCACCATGAAGAGCATTAATCATCTGCTCCTTGTCATCATCATCAATCTTTAACAATTCATCTAATCCAGCATGCATTGAAGACAGCTATAGCAAAGGGAAAGTTTAACCAAAACAAGTCAATCAACAAGCACAATACAAAACAAGTATCTTTTTACCCAAAAATTCTGTTCAAAATCAGGTGTGTGGCTTATCTGCAAGAACATCTAACAACAATTTTGTAAATTTCCACAAATCACCCCTTTTGAGACAGATGTGAAGTTCATTAAATTTAGCTTCACAATAATAAACACTGCATGAAGCCATAAGAGGACAATACATATTATGTAATTTTCTTATTTCATATTAAAAAAATTTCCTAAGTCATTAGCAAGACTGGCAAATAGTACCTGGACTCCACAAGCAGTGACAAGTAGATGAGCAAGGTAAGTGGTCTCTTCAACTGTCTCTCCAACACAAATGGCACCAAAGTTCCTTAAGATTAAAACCTGAAATATGGAGCAAATAAATGTCTTCTTTCATTACTGTACACTACATGTACTATTAAAAATGCTTATAGGAGTCACTAGGCAGCATTAAAAAAAGAGGTCTTCTGCCAGTGTAGGACAGATAGCATACAGTTCTTCAGAACCTCTCACTTTGTTGGATCTGCACATACATGTATAATTTATCCCGCAGCCCTCTTGCTTTAAAGCTGGGGTTCATTGTTTCTGCTGTTTGTTTATTGCTTCCCTATTGCTTTGTCAGTCAATCCTATGACCCATTCTAAGAGCTGCATGGTGGCCCCAAAAATCCACTATGAAGTACAGCACTGCTCAAAAAGTAAGGTACCACCCTTTCCCGAGACGCGATTCTCATTTCTCGAGACGAGAGTCACGTCTTCCTGAGACGAGACACTCATCTCACGAGAGGCTGAAAAAACTGTAAGTACAGTTGAACCTCTTTATTATGGACACCAAGGGGACAGGAATAAGTGTCCGTATTATAGAGGTGTCTGTTTTAGAGAGGTAGGCTTTATATTATAGATTTCGGTCTCTCAGGGACCACGTGAACTGTCCGTAATAGAGAGGTGTCCGTATTATAGAGGTGTCCGAAAGGAGAGGTTCGACTGTACATGTACTAAGGCTTGACTTTTTTGCAAGTTGAGTGTCAGTGTTGTTGATAGAGCAGGACACCCTTGTCACACAGCAAGCTGAATTTATGGAGTCACTATGAAGTACATGTAAGCAGCAAAACACTTCCCTGTTGATAGCAAAATTGTCAGAATGTTTTAAAGGGGCTGACAGAAGAATCAAACACATAAAACCCAGTTCATACTCTGCTTCCAGAACCAAAGCTGTTGATCAAGGAATCCTTGGTTTCTTCATCTAACTTGATTCCAGGGAAATCATGATAGGAGACTTCTCCAACCTGACATAACAAGATAACACATGTTTGAGTTATTTAATTTTTTTGGTGGAAAACAGCATTATTCCAACCAATACCTTGTCAGTCTCTCTAAAACAACTCCTGACCAATTATACTTACAGCTACTCCTTCTGGGGAGAGGGGCACAAGTCCTTGCTTTATTGCAGAAACCTGAGGCAAAGCAGAAATGTCACATATTACTTTATTTTTGGTATGTGTATATGAAGAGGGGCTCACCAAATTCTATCCAACAAATTTAACCCTGCTAAGCCCACAAACCCCAATCCCCTTGCTCTTTAAGATGTTACACTCCAAATTAAAAAAATAGGCTTCTTTTGTCACTACTGCCAATTGCTTTAATGACCTGACTGCTTTACTGTGAGTACTTTATACATGCCCACCACCACCACCCTGAAACCATACTTTTTTACATTGTTTGTTCCTTTGATTTCACTGCAGTCCATGCACCATTACTACACCCCAAGTTGGAATACTGTGGTAGTGTTTGGGACCCTCATAAAGGCGTGGAAAACAATGGTTCCCATAACTTGGAAATGGTGCAGTGACGAGCCACCAGATGGGCACTGGGGAGATACCAGCAATTAGCAAGCATGACAGAGATGCTTAAAGAGCTCAACTGGCAAACCCTAGAGCAGAGAAGAGTTGATGCATTCCTGAACATGCTGTATAAGATCACTAACAACTTTGTTGCAGTGAACCCAGGTGACAATTTGAGTTCACCAACCCGCAGGAGACATGTCCATGATTTAAGGAAGAAAATAAACTGGTTTGAGAAAATTAAATGGGTTTGGAAAAAATAAACTGGTTAGAAAAAATTCAAACCACAGTTAAAATTAAACCATAACATAGAGACAATGTGGAGCAAAGTTTCTTGTCAAAGGAAACAGCACAGCAGTGAAGCGACCAACCTAGCCTTGAACCAACCACCTTCAAATCTTTCAATAATATTGTCAAATTGGAAGTCCAAAGCCCTATCCACTACACCACCATGCCTTCGACTCATGGTAAAGGTTATGCCAGGAGGAAAATACTCACCACATTGACAGAGTCAGCCATCACAAACAAGACACACTTTGCATCCTTTCTTGCTGAGTGTATGGTTTCATGTAGGTCAAACAGAGACTTAGACACGCCCAAGTTTGAGCTGCCCTGCTCAATAACACTCCCCTTGTGATCCACTTTTAAAATTGATGCTGCCGTCACCTCGCTGAACAGTAGTCCAGTAGGAGCAACAAAATACCGCTTTTCTTCATTGTCATCTCCAGTTGTGCAGACCTGCCAGGAAATTTGGCTTGTCAGGGTTTGTGAATTGCTAGCACAGTTGAACCTGTATTAAGCAATCACCCTTGGGGAATGGCCAAGTGACAGCTTAATACAGGTTGCACAGAATACATGTCCAACAGCTTGTACACAAAAGTGTTCAGACAATCACTTACTTGGTTAAGAAATTGCAGCAATAAAAATGGTATGGCAAAGGTGAACGTGGTATAAAAACGGAGTAATAGTTTAAACATTAATGCTAAGATCCTACATGTACAGTCAGTGTGACAGGTGGCTAGAAATTCAAATTTTGTCTAGCACGCTATTTGTTACCATATTTGAGTGGTTTCTTTTACAAAGTGACCATTTAAAACAGGTCAAAACAATAGAAACAGCTCGTTGGGTCATACATTTAGCAAAGGGTGCCCGACCATTTAATAGAGGTCAAAATTACGGTAAATAGGGAATTTAATTTTCAGGACTTTCATAACTGACCACTTGACACAGGTTTGACTGTATTTAGATCTTGCTGCAGTTTCTAACACCACTATACAAGATATGCAAATTATCACTCAAAATTAAAAGACTTGGCCAACATTTGAGTCTAAGAATGTTTCTCAGGGAGCTACATGTAGGATTAAAAGCAAATGAGTGTGAATTTCTTGGGAGGAGTGACCAGTAATGGTAGATCCAGACCTTCGGGAAAGCGCGGGGTCCTGTTCTCAAATGCTCGACTTGTTTTTCTCTGCGAAACTAAATATCCCAGCACCTCGGCCCTACAGGCCTTGGTCTTTTCTAGAGCTGCCACTATACAAGACCAGAATTACAAACAGTGAAAGAACTTTGAGAAAGTCTTTCAAAATTACTTAATTTGTTTGTATGGGATTCCAGTGTGAAATAAATTCCACAGTTAACTGCTCAAACAAGAGTTACCAGTCTGTCTTGTTTTGCACGCCATGCAATTTGCATAGCATGCAACGCGAATTTGAATGAGAAATTTGAATTGAAAACTTAACTAGCTTGGCAAAGATTCAACTGGAAAATTTTCATGGAAGAATTAGTTCAGCTAGAAAGCATGTCCAGTGAATCATTTTATTTTTTAATACATTTGTCTGTAAACATTTCTGCAGACTTAAAGCTGACAGTTCAAAGTCTGTAGGAAATTAATTTGAGTTTCTTTGCATACTTTTTTCTCAAAACTGAAGTTCAAACCAGCGAAAAAAAAAAATTACTAGGACAATAAAAATTATTTGTCATGCCAAAATATGTCTGTGTGCCAAAAATTAGCTTGATTCTGCAAAAAAAGAAATAAATAAATAAAAAAAATCCACCAAAAGTGACTACTGTGGAAAGCCCATCAATATTATTTTGTAGATTGATATTTTTATCCTATCTTATTTGTGTTATATGCACACTACCCTGGAAGAACATTTTATTAAATAATTTATGAGAAAGAATTCGGTGTCTAAATAAATTATATGTAAGGGCAATGATAATAAATCAATCTACGTTTTGTGGTTGCACTATAAGACAAAGTGCAATGGGGTGGAAGAAAATATCATAAACATTATTTTGATTATGTTTTCTTTGCTATTCAGTGGGAAGGGCAAGAAGCTTCGAATAACATGGTTAACTTTATAATTAATTGTTTGGGGCTTTGCAAGCCTTTGCATAGCATAGCTGGCATTTACAAACCAGTAAGAGAAATTGGGGTGTGCATGTAGGGAGGCGAGGGGGAGGGGGTGCTTTGGGTTGGAAAAAGCGAGCCTACCCCGATCTCTATAAATGTTTCACCTTCCCTCTGCTGCCAGAGGAAAATATGCTGAAACTCAATATTCTGTTTGGCAAGTATTATATTTCCATGCCTTTATTGTCATTGCTTTTGTCACACCTTAAGTTAGATCAATATCGATTCTAACCAAAACTATTCCTTGGCAATGATAATGAATTTAAAATGAGCATATGTATAAGTAATGACCATCTTGTTTTCTAGTTGTATTGACTCTCAAGCTGTAATTTGATGTGTTTTGTAAACTTTACCTTTCTTGACTATTATTGATCAAACAGCTGTAATTTATAACAGTTTTCAAGTGCGTTTAATTTGTTGCTTTGACTATTAGTTGAAGGAAGCAAAAATTTACAAGTATTGTAGACAAAACATTATTTTAAAGCCTTTTTTGTAAAAATAATTTATGCCACTTTCTGTCTTAGCAATCCACAACTCTATATATATGAACCAATAAGGAAACATGTTTACACCAAGAAATGATACAAGATTAAGAGCTTGTCAAATTAGCAATCGATAGGCTTTGGCAAGAGAACAATATTCCAGAATGATCTCATTTTTATTCTCTGATCTATCGCACATGGAACCAATAATTCACGCCTGAAAGCAATATTAATGAATTATTTAAAAACTTGAGTGTTAAGAAGGGAAAATTACAGGAAATTTATGAAATTTAAAGAATTAACTAGAATAATTTTGCAGTAAATGCTTTGTTTTCGATATTAGGACAGCAATAATCTAGAAAAAAAAGTAGTTAAAATTAACCTGATAACCAGCACGCGCATCTTTACCGAAACTATTTATACTCTTACCGTGCAAGCTGCGCGATCATAAACTCCTTTTCCCCAGCCAAACATCTGCATTAAGCGGTAAACCGAAGCCAACTTGCACCTCATTTGCCTGTCTTTCTTGGTGTAGTGCAGCGTATCGGCTCCTCGGATATCCGAAATAACCGAAGCGGACAAGCCTGGGAAGCCGCCAACGCCATGTAACGATCCCGAAGGAATCAAAAAGTCTTGATAAGTGCGGAAGGCTTCCGGCCGCGTCGGGTGCTTACTGTGCTCCGAAATCATGTCTTCCAACTCTCCTCGCAGAACTTCATCACTGAGGGCCAATGAAACTCTCTGTCGCATCTTGAGGCCTCGAACGTCGCGCCGTATTTCTTCAGGGGCACGAACAGAACGCGCTACCGTCTTTCCTGACCGCGGTGGCGCGCTCCATCGCTTCGAAGTATCCGCTTGGGTTCGTGTCGTTCTTGGTGTTACAGTTGTAGCCATACTGCAATTCAGGTTACTGTAGCACGTTCAAAGATCGAATAAATCAGAACCTATAGGTGTAGAGTCTTGATCGACGCGGAACTGTGGACAAGATTAATTTTTTTCCGTGAGCTAGTGGTATTAGTCGACACCGTGTACACTTTGTTGGCTGAATTTAATCACTCCAAAAGGACACGCAAATCCTACTTAAGCTTGTCTACACCGATAAAGACCCTGCTGAGGTTAAATTAATATAATCGATATCCCGAACGAAAAAACAAGCACGGCTTTCTGAAGCTTACAGGCTAGCCAAAGCTTAAAAATATTATCTTACAAAATTGAATGCCTACCAACCTGTTGGGTTTGTTCCAATAACAATGCACTCTTTTGCATACGACTTGGAGCCTCCCAGTTAAATTTCCCTTGTTTATATTCACTGATCCTTGGAGTATTCTCTTCAGCCTCATTTAAAATTCGGCAATATGCGCCCACGCTCTGAATAAATATTAGCTTATCAATCCCAACTTTGCGTGCATCTGCGTACTCGAGGTCACTAAAGTCACTAAACCGTGACCTCGGGCTGGGGTTTAATTTATCCTGAATGCGTTAATGACATTTCATGCTTCTATTAATCGAATGATTCTGCAGGAAAAACGTGGAAGTGCTTCCAAACGTACTCTCGTTGCCACGGAACGGAATAAAAAAGTACATCAGCCGCCATTTTAATTTTTCCGCGGGAAAGAGTGCGCGCGCATTGCTGATCAAAAGGATCGCGGTCTCAGGGGCGGTGCGCCGTGATGCTTAAAAAAAGGAAGAAAGAAAGAAAAATAGAGAGAGAGATTTTCGCAGTCATTTAGAAATGCACCCATCAATTCAAACCTTCACTCCCCCTCCCGGGCATTTGAACTTTTGAAACTAAAACTTGGCTTGTAAAAAGTCGTTCAAATACCCTACCCCAGCAACGAATTTGCCGATCAAATATAACGCCCCCACCCAAAAAGAAATGCAATCATTTACAATTTTAACTAAGAAACAATGCACTCGTTGGGAGGGAATTTATTTGACCATTGAGGCTATATAATCTGCAAATCACTAAACTCTGGTTTTTATACATATTCTTTATTTATTTAACAAGTTGATTTGTTTATTTATTATATTTACAAAAAGACAGCTCAAATTCCCTACCACACCCTCTGGAAGGCCTTTCGCGTCAAATGCAGGGGCGGATTTAGGGGCCCCGGGGACGGGGGCAAGGGAGCCGCGGCCCCTCTTTTTCTTTTTTTCTTAAAAATATACAAGAAATTAAATATACTTTTTAAAAAAGTTTTTGTAGCCGTGTTTCCAATGGTATTATGCAATCTGCTCCGATCGTTTTAAAAAATCCTCTTATATGCTCCTAGAATCCTGTAAATCAGAATCTCAACAAATGTGAATTTGTCATTGCATGGGAGAGGGGAAGGGGGGGGGGGGGCGTTTGGGGGATCTCTTGCGCTCTCGTCACAATTTCTTCGGCCCTCTCTTTCTGTATTTTCTGGATCCACCCCTAAAATGCCCTACTCTCCGGGCACGGAAAACAATCAAATGCCGGGGATAGGTCTAGGAAGGGGGGGGGGGGGGGGATGAAGAAGGTTGGAATTGATTGGCACATAACGTAAACAGTGGTCTGCCTTAAACAGCGGTCGTTCGAGGTCTACAGATTGTGGGGAGAGAACGAAAGATGTACGAGTTATAAAAAATGTAACAAAGAAAAGAGAAAAAGGAGCAAAACCTACCGAGGAGAGAGCCGGACCTCTCTCCCTTTTCTCACTGACTACAATATTTTTTCTCTGTGTACCCTGTGTCCTTCCCTTCGCCTAATCTGAAAATGCACTCGATTAGCTGCAAATGTGTCCCTTTTGCCCACGGTTTGTATCTGAATAAGCAGAAGCTCTAACGTATGGCTTCATACTTATTGGAGCATGTAAGGCGTGGCTCATTCTTCGGTTAACTGGCCCCCACGAAGTTTAAACTATTGTTGTATAGAAAAGAACAGCAATCAATTAAAAACCCCAAATCACCAAAAATTCGCATAGCAAGGATTTTAGGGGTCTTAAATACTGTTTTGCTCATTGTTCCCGTGCAATTATAAATTGAAGTCAACTGGCTATACCAAAAAAAGTTGACAAAAATGTTGCCTTGTATTTAACAAATCGACGGTAGTTTTCTTTAGTCTATACTCTTATAGACCATAAAATGACGTCAAAAAATGTTCAATACTCAAGTGGAAGCGAGTGGTTTCACTGCCAAGTTTTAAACATTTTATGGCGTCATTTTGACAGTAATTGTAAAATTAGATATTTTGTATGCCATCTCGTTGGTTCATTTTCTACTTTCTACTTGCGCAAAGAAGCAATAATAATAGGTCACATGGCAGAAATTTTTGAGGGTTAAAATGAGTTGGGGTAACCGAATCCTGTTTCGTCAGTGGCCCTAAGTTTTGAAGTCTCTCCACAAATTCAAGTTGCAGAAAAGCTGTGAAAGTTTTGGGATTTGTAGAAATTCGGGCCAGGCTACTGATGATGTGTTTGTGAGACACAATTTTTCCTTTCTTTTCTTGTCTTATTATTTCATTTTTGCTTTGTTTTCATTTTTCTTCTTTTCACTCTTTCGGTTCTTTTATAAGAGTAAGACTATATTTGCAGCTTTGCAGCTGCTATAGTTGTTGCATGGGTTACAAGATCCGGGATCCGCCTATCGCGAATGTTCACAGATGCAGACATCTCCTACTCCGGTACTTCAGACAGAAGTTACCTCAGATGCGAAATATAGACGGCACTCGGACTGATCCTAACGGTGGAGGTAGCGAAAAATATTAAAGCAAAATGTCTAGAATAACTGAAATATATTTAAAACAAATTAGCCCGATGTTTCGGTTTGCAACGCAAACCTTCCACGGTGGCTTAACGGAAAAATTTTTTCAATACTTTAATCAGTATTGTAAATGAATAAGTTGCGGACACTACTGGTTGTTGATTTGGAGAGAAAAAGTTGTCTTTCATAACAAATTCACCTCACAGTAATAGGTGAAAATGTTTCGTTTCTGATCACCCTCTATCCCGTGAAAATGCGTCGGCCGGCTGGTTAAAATGAAAAAAGTAATTCTACGAGCCTTGATTTTATCTCTTTCGAGACTGTCATTTCGCAACGAACCGGCATCACTCGGCAAGAGGTGTTATAATAGGAGACTGAAATTTTTCCTCAGTTTGGCTTGGGGCTGGAAAACCGTCAAAACCGCGCAGGGAAAGAGCTAGAAAAGGGTGATTTCATGGGACATATATTTTTCAATATTTCGAAAGGCACAGAAACTTCCCTTACCCTAAGACAAAAGACGTTACAATCTTTTTTCTTAGTTTGTGAGTTTCTGAGATACCCTGAAGAAGGAAGGCCGTGCCTTTCGAAATATTGGAAAAATATATTTCCCGCGCGCTATTCGATCACTCCACATAGAAACTCTGTGTGTCATTACATAACCTTTCACTTTCTATGTCCTTTGTCTGCTGACTGTTCCAATCGTGGGCTCGGGTCACTCGGTGATCGATTGATAGATAAAGGAAGGCGACTTCTCTCGACTTTTCATGGGAAAACGAGATTGTTTCTCTACATACTGAGTCTTTTTTTGAACGTTGTCCTCTTATTTAAATTCTCCGGACGCCGATTCTTTATCAGTGTTACACTGCGCCTTGGAAAAATGGCTCTAAAGGAGCTTTTCGTTCACAACAGGTATGGTGGCCATGCACTATTTACTACCCCAAGGCCATGGCTTTGGCAGAAAGATATCACAGATCAGTTTCTTTGACTAGATTGTTCGGCTTGTATCATAGAAATATAGAGACGTCTAAAATTGCAACTAGTCAAAAATATGTAAACTTATGAAAATGTTTGCTATTTTAATTTACAATAGGGTACTCAGCTGTTTCCTTGAATCTTTGTCCTTTTTATCTTGTGTTTATAATCAGCTGTGTTAATTTGTCAGTAATCATTAATGAAACATTAACGTACCCTAATGACTCGATTTACCGCCGTGGAGCTAAATTACTTTTGGTAGCTCAAAGGAGGGCGCTTCTTGTGGAGGGGATGCTTATTTCCTTTTTGACAACAACATTAAATGGGAAATTCAACACTTTAACAAAACTCTGAGAAACTGTGATACTGGAAGTTGTAATGTACCGGTCAAATCAAAGCTTCAACACCGCTCCCCCCCCCCCTCCCCCCCAGCATACCCTGGGCATTTGACCTCTTTGCCTTCCCAGGTGTGAGGAATTTGATCGCCATGCATAAGGGGTGGGGAATTTGAACCCTAGCCTTGATGTCATGTGAGGTGTCTCGGTGCGTGCCCGAAGCATGATAAGTTAACTTTGACTTGTCCCTGTTTTCTTAAATTCCTCAGGAACCCTGCTGTTAGGGTAATCGTTCTATTACCCAAATATCAAAATTTAGTTATACAGTGTACAAAATGTATGTGATTTGTCTATGTTTTTCAGGCTACCGGATGGAGGTGCATTGTTTCTTCTATTGTTTTATATTCCTTGTGGACTATTACTTGTGATATTTAGATTCTTCTTTGGACTTCAGCTTCTCCTAATACTGTCATTCTTACCAAAAGAATCATTTGTTAAAAGGTATGAAATGTCTGGTTAATGCCATTATACCTATAATATTAACACGCCTGCACGCCTTATGCCTAGGATATTTTACATGATTGCATATCTTTCAGTAACCTTAATTAACTGCTCTATTTGAAGAGCTCAGAGTTTAACTGACTTATGCTGCATTTCAGATAGCCATTTGTTGTTTTCACTCAGATTCACTGGCGTTTTTGCATGTGGCCTTGAATTCCTTCAGGAAATATTGCTTCAACGTTTTATCTGCGGCTTTGTGGTTCATTTTGCGATAAAAACGTAAATCTTCCCCATAAATATAGTTTTTTATTGCGAACAAAGCAGTAGATAAAACATTGGAGTTACTGTAATGTTTCCTGAAGAAATTCAAGGCCACATGCAAAATCTCCGGGGAATCTGGGCTTACACAACAAAAAGTGATTTGAAATGTCATTTAGGTTGGTTTTGCTCTGCGCCCTTCATTTATAAATAACTTCCTTTATGCTGCAGGATTCTCCTTAGAGTGTCTTGTTATATACTTGGGGTGGCTGTCACACAGGAAGGGGTAGCAGAACATTACAAAAGGGACCAGCAAAAGGTACAGCAATGTTATATAATAGTGTTGAGAATGACATGTTATCCAATGAATGACGCAGGCATACATGGAAAAAGGAAATCAGAGTGCTCCTATCAGGAGTCGAACCTAGTTCAGATGCTTTACCACTGAGCTACAGGAGACTCGTGGTTGTAACGAGTATGGTTACATGAAGTACAAGTCTAGTTCCCGCCTTGCGTGTCACGTGACCGAGCTTGTAGAAGCCATCTTGAAGTTTTGTTGTCGCTGTTCAACCGGAATAAATAAGTTGTGTTTTGCGGACTCTGTGTCTTTCCACCTGTCGTTACATGGTGTCAGAAGTTTCCCGGATCCACACGTCACGAAAAGGAATGATTTGTGGCAGAAGCTACCGAATTTATGCCTGAAACCAGTGTTCAAAATAGCGAAAGTCCGGCTTCAAGTTTGATAACCATGGCGAATTTCCAAATACCTCCTCCTGACATACTCGAGCTAAACGATGGTTCGACAGCGTCCAATTGGCGAACTTGGGTTTCTGCTTGGAATAATTACAGGCTGGCTACAAAGCTAGATAAAGAGGAAGAAGCACGCCAAGTAGCAACACTTTTGGCCGTAATTGGAAAAGAAGCGAACAAGGTGTTTCGTACTTTCACGTGGGCCTCGCCAGACGACGCGAAGAAAATCGCTGCGGTTGTAAGCAAGTTCGAAGAGTATTGCATTCCCAGGGAAAACACTATTTACGAACGTTTTCTTTTCTTTACGCAGGATCAGCGGGAATCTGAAACTGTTGATCAATATTTGACGGAGCTTCGCCAAATTGCAGCAAATTGTGATTTCGAGTCAATCACACCCGATCAGCTTCTCCGGGATCGACTGGTGACAGGTACCAAAACTGCGAAGGTACGTGAAAATTTGCTCAAAGAGAAGAAATTGACTCTTGAGAAAGCTATAGATATCGCTCGTGCCGCCGAGGGTACAGCTGTTCAAATGAAAGTTATGTCTGCTGAGTCTGGATTGAGTGTTGTGAAAGAGAAAGAGAAAGAGCAGTCAGAAAATGTCCCATCTGTCAGCAGTGGCTGGATCAAGGACTGCAGATTCTGTGGTAGGAACCACGAAAGACGTAGCTGCCCTGCCTTTGGCCAGATTTGTGCATATTGTAAAAGAAGGAATCATTTTGTTGTCAAGTGCCCAGCAAAAAGCAAGGTGTCTTCTGTCCAAGAGCGATTTTATTTAAGTGCCGCAGGTGTTGGAAACGGAGGTCGTGAGATGGTTACCCTCACTGTATCAAAAGAGTCTAACCCCCTTTCAGGTCACGATGTAAGCTTCTTAATGGACACGGGGGCTGAATGCAATCTTTTGCCCTTGGATGTGTACAAGAAGGTGACTGGCGATCTGCACTTGAATTTCCTCAATGCACGCGGCAAGTCAATCCTGGTTTTAGCTAATGGAGATGAGCAACCCATCGAGGGTAAAGCCACAGTGTATGTCTCCCGCAAAGGAAACGCACACAAAATTGAAGTCAATGTAGTCAGGGGCCATGGGTATGAGCCCATACTGTCTAAGCAGACAATGCTGGAAATGAACTTGATAAAGATTCTAGACAGTGACCGAGATCCACGCGTCAATGTACTGAAGTCCGACACAGAGCCATTGCTGGAAGAGTATGACGATGTATTTGAAGGCCTTGGAAAGTTGGACGGACAGTACCACATTGTAACAGACGAGTCCATCAGACCTGTAGTGCATCCTCCGCGGCGTTTACCTGTTGCGATGACTGAGCGAGTTCAGCGGAAACTTGAAGAAATGGTAGCTGCTAACATAATCGAACAAGTCGACCATCCTACTGACTGGGTATCCAGTATGCTAGTGGTGACCAAGCCATCCACCGAAGCTGAGGGGGAAACCAAGTTACGCATCTGTTTGGATCCCAGGGATCTGAATCTTGCCATAAAGCGTGAACACTTCCCGATGCCGACAATTGAAGAGATTGCAACTAGGCTGAATGGGGCAAAATTGTTCAGTGTTTTTGATGCCAGTAATGGTTTCTGGCAAGTGGAACTTGACGATGAGTCTACTAGTTTAACAACGTTTAACACCCCGTTCGGGCGCTACCGTTGGAAGCGAATGCCATTCGGCATCAATAGTGCACCGGAAGTTTGGCAGCGCAAAATGCGAGAGCACATTGAGGGGCTTAAAGGAGTAGAAGTAATTGCAGATGATTTTGTGATCGTTGGATTTGGCAACACACCTGCTGAGTGGCAGACAGACCATGACCGGAATGTGCGTGCCTTCCTAGACCGTTGCCGTGAGAGAAACCTGAAGTTGAACAAGAAGAAAGCCCGACTGAGACAGCAAGAAGTTCCCTTCATCGGACACATTCTAACCCGTGAGGGACTGAAACCAGATCCACACAAGGTTGAGGCAATTGTGGGGATGCCAGACCCGACTGATGTCCAGTCCTTACGTAGGTTCCTGGGCATGGTGAACTACTTGGCAAAGTTCCTCCCACGTCTATCCGAAGAAACAGAAGTCTTGAGAAAACTCACTGAAAAGGATGCTGAGTGGTGTTGGCTGCAAAGTCATACTGATGCTGTGGCCCATGTCAAGGAATTGATTGTATCTGCACCTGTACTTGCCTACTATGACGTGAATAAGCCAGTGGTCATTCAATGCGATGCTTCCCAAAGTGGACTTGGTGCAGCTCTGCTACAGGAGGAGCGCCCAGTGGCTTACAGCTCTCGTGTGATGACTCAAACGGAACAAAACTATGCGCAGATTGAAAAAGAGCTACTCGCCATAGTTTATGCTTGTGAGAAATTTGATCAGTACATTTTTGGAAGGAGCGATGTAATTGTGCAGTCAGACCACAAGCCGTTGGAAACCATATTCAAGAAGCCAATCCACAGTTCGCCAAAACGCCTCCAACGCATGCGTCTCCGCTTACAGAACTATGACATCCAAGTGGTATACAAGAAAGGAGAGACCATGTTCTTGGCTGACACATTAAGTCGCGCTTACTTGGAAAAGGAACCAGTAAGTCAGACCCAGGACAGTGACGTCCGTTCTGTCAGAGAACGACTGTTCGCTTTTGAGTTAGAGCAGATTAAAAATGGTGAAGATCTAAGTGTCTCCCCCACTCGCCTGGAAGAGCTGCGCAAGGAGACTGCTCAGGATGAAGAATTACAGACCCTGTCTGATGTTATTCATGAGGGTTGGCCAGAGACCCTGTCAGAAGCTCACAAATATGACCGGCGTCGGAGGCAAGTAATTGAGCTGTATTGGAACAGCCGTGATGAGCTGACCATAGAAGATGGATTGGTATACAAGGGTCATCGCCTTGTGATACCATTTAAAGAGCGTTCTGGTGTTGTAAAGAGCCTACATGAATCACATATTGGAATAGAAGGAACATTGCGTCGTGCCGGCGACATTGTTTACTGGCCTGGAATCACAGCCCAGCTCAAAGATCACTTGTCAAGGTGTGGAATCTGTAACCGTTATCAGCCCGAACAATGTAAAGAGCCTTTAAAGCCTCATGATGTGCCTAATTTGCCATGGCAGAAAGTTGGTGTTGATCTTTTCGTGCTGGACGGGCAATCATTTTTGATAGCCGTTGATTACTACTCTGGCTATTTTGAAGTGCAAGATATGAGTAGCACCACCAGCAACCGTGTTATCACCATTCTAAAGGCGTGGTTTTCTAGGCATGGTATTCCTGTGACTCTCATCAGTGACAATGGCCCCCCCTTCAACAGTGAAGATTTCCAGACCTTCAGTAAGGAATGGGATTTTCACCACGTCACATCAAGCCCTTATCACGCACAAAGTAATGGTCGTGTGGAAAATGCAGTTAAGACTTGCAAGTCATTGCTGACCAAAGCCCGAGCTGATAAGCGTGATCCTCTGCTGGCGTTACTTGAGTGGCGCAACACACCAACTGAGGGTATGAATGCTTCTCCTGTTCAGCTACTATATGGTAGGCGAACACGCACCTGTCTCCCAGTAGCCAAGCAATTGCTAACTCCACAGGTGATAACTGATGTCCCCGAAAAGATCAAGATTAGAAAGCAGAAGCAGAAATACTACTATGATCGTCACTCACATGAACTGCCAAAATTGCTTGATGGTGATGCCATTAGAATGCGATTGCCACGCGAGAAGGAATGGTCACTGGGGCGCGTCATTGGAGAGGAGGGGACCCGTTCCTACTTGGTTGAAGTGAACGGAAAGCATTATCGTCGGAACCGCAAATGGCTCAGAGCAACATCCGAAGAGTTACCGGAGTCAGTGGAGACAAACCTCGACATGACCGATCCAATGGAACTGGTAGAGTCAAGTCCTGCTGAGCCGCCACAGGCAATGATACCATCATCACCAGTGGTTTCTGGGCCTCATACTGAAGGTCGTCCAGTGCGGAACCGCCGCCCCCCAGTGTGGTTAAAAGATTATGAGTGCTGAAATAAGACACTGACTCTGCCTTGTTGCCCCTTTTTTCAATTTGGCTTTATTATGTACTTTTGCGGGGGCGTTTTAATATAGAAGACTTTTTAAGGCAGATTTGAACATTATGTTTAACTTATTGCTTTTTTTATTATCATTAACGTTCTGTATGCATAAACTAAACTATTAGACTTAGGAAGGGAGATGTAACGAGTATGGTTACATGAAGTACAAGTCTAGTTCCCGCCTTGCGTGTCACGTGACCGAGCTTGTAGAAGCCATCTTGAAGTTTTGTTGTCGCTGTTCAACCGGAATAAATAAGTTGTGTTTTGCGGACTCTGTGTCTTTCCGCCTGTCGTTACAGTGGTAGCTAAGGCCATTAAACTAGGTTCATGCGACGAACATCCTGCATACTGCTAGGATTGATATTCCAATCCTAGTGGTATGCAGAACTAGTAATTGGAAGGTCTTAGGTTCGACTCCTGATGGGAGTACTCGGATTTCCTTTTTCTGAGTATGTCTGCGTCATTCATTGAATAATACGTCATTCTTATTTATTCAGCAGGCTTAAAATATTCCATCACATTTATTTCCATTATGCAGTGTTGTTCTTGATAACTACAGCTGTGTCCATGGAAAATTCTTCATTCATTTGACAGATAATTTTATTTTGTTGTTCATAAGAAATGCATCAGGCTTCAAGGGGCTTTTTCGTCACTTTTTAGTTTCACTTTGAAATAAAGTTAATATGAAAATATATATACATTGGCATCAATGGAAGCCTAAACATTAAGGCCCGTTTTGTTAGGCTTGGATACTCTTGTACACAGAAGCAATTAACCATGTCAAGTTTAGTTTTCAACTTTCTTCCAGATTTCTCTGATAAAATCAGCAAAAACAGGTTGTCTTAAATTTCTTTTGTAAATAAATACTCATTGCCCCCTAAGTAGTCTACGTAGTCTTGTAACAATGCCCAGTTCCAGGAAATGTCCATTACCCTCTCCCCAACAGAAGGTACATGTAATTCAAAGGGGAGGGGGTCTAAAAAGCCAAAGATAAATAGTCATGTAAACCATAATGGTAAGGGTACAGTTATCTATATCCTATTGTGGTTTGATAACTTGCTGTTTTGCTTGTTTATTTTCAGGTTATTATCAGTAATCATGTGACCCACCTGGATAATGTTGCCATAGAAACTATTCTTCCTAGTATTATGGTTAGTGCCATTAACATTTCTCAAAATTTTGATTTTTTTTTATGTTTTAACCCAATTTAATAGTCAGAGGTTTAAAATTATAACCACCAAAGAGTCTTTTTGTAGAAATAACAACATGATAAGTTTTTGCATCATGGGAAACTTGGAAAAAAAAAACCGAGCTCCAGATGGGATTTGAACCCATGACCCTCCGTGATCTAGAGGTTTAATACCTAGTATTAAGATAAATTTTTGTTAAATGCTTCCCTTATAACAATAAATGAAATATTTGCTAGTGCCAAATTTTGCAATAATTATTTTGCAAGCCAGATGTCCCTAAAAATAATTTTTTGGATAAAGTCAATTTCCAACTGCCTTTGTTAGTAACAAGATGCCCCTCTAATGGCATTACACGGAATGCTTAATGTAGCCCCAATTATTCCCCATTGTATGTTTCGCAGATATTTAAAAAATATCCTCCCTTGGCCATTGAAATAATTGTCTGAATGGTTTTATTCAGATATATTGCGTGATACTTATCGTTGTGTTACTAGGAATCATACCAGAAATAACTATGCAATAACGTCATGACCCCGCTGAACTGGTCTGGCCTCCTCTAGCTCTAATCCTTCGCGTTGATCATTCGATCTGCTTTTTAAAGCGGATTTTCTTTGCTGTAAACTCTCCCAATTTCCGCCGTTTCAACTGTCGAGTACTACCTAGAAGTTATTATTTCGATTTACTGCTTGAAAAAGGTTGTTTCTCTCTGAAAACGGCAGATCTGGAGTCTTAAATTCAGACATGTGGCCGCCATTGAACGAAAACAACTTTTCCAAATGATGATTTGCTTTGACGTCACACAAGTAGAGATGAGTGGGTCCCCTCCCTCGTCACTGATATACGCGCAGATAATGGAGTTTGATTGGGCCGCTTTTGTTCAAGACAATCGAAACAATAGATCCCTTCTGGGAGAGGGAAGAATTTAATCTAGTTTCAATGAATAAATCAAATGATGATTTGACATCACACAGAAGTGATGAGTGGGTCCCCTCTCTCGTGATATGTGCCTGAAAAATAGATTTTGATTGGGCCGCTTCTGTTGAAGACAATCAGAACAATATATCCTTACTAGGGGAGGACAGCGTTTAATGCATAAATTAATGTGCACATTTATGACACCGATGAAAAAAAAGATACCCGACCGAAACCTAGACACGTCATGCCCTGCGGGCATTCCGTGTAATTACAATGTATAACATTTTTCAACGCATAACAGTTTTGTTCCTATAATTAAAATAATATAAATTTTTCTTTTTTTTCTTTGTTTCCCAGCCTTTTAGCAAATGTGATTGTCCATGGCTAATTAAGTGGATCCTGGGATACAGAGAATTTTATGATGATGATAAAGACAGAGAAAATATGGATAACAAGATAAAGGAATATTTACAGGGTAAGTACAGCCATAGAAAATGGTTCATGTTTAGTAAAAATATTATTCAATTTTGGAATTCATTTTGGTTGGATATTCTCTTGATACATACATGTACATGTAGCTTGAGAAAGCATTCCTTTATTATTCACTGATTATTCAGCAGACTCCAGTTATTTTAAAGGAAACCCAAAGTTGTTTGAGAAACTGAGAGCGTAAGATAGCCAGTAATGAATTATTATTGAAGGGCTTGGCGCATAATTGAAGAATGAGAAATTTCTTGAAATGCAAACTGTGGGCAAAGTTTCCTACTAAGCACTGTTTAAAAGTTCTCACAAACTTGTACAAGTATGTTTATAAGTTTGTTTAAATACAGTCAAAACCTGTTCTATTTTCTTTGTAAAGTAATCCATGAAACATTTTATTGTCATGCCATTTCAAAGAAAGTGGCCTGGCTTTCAACCAGTCAGAGTGCTACATGTCGCTACGTGTTCTAACTTACTACTTCATGTTTAGGTTTTAGCCATCCTCTCCTGGTATTTCCTGAGGAACAAATCACCAGTGGAAGGAGAGGTCTTTTGAAGTTCAAGTACGTATCAAGCCTTTTGTACTGGGATCAGCATTTTAAGTACATCTTTAAAAATTACATGTATGTCAGAAAAATTTAAAATTCTGACTAATTATGTTTACCTAAATTGCACTGATGAACAAGTGCATTTCTTGGCAGTCAGTTGTACGGAAATACTTTTTTAGGTGAAGACTACATAACAAGAGCTAGTAATACTACCATCAGAAAAATAATGCTGGAAAATGCGCCTATTCGTCAGCATGATGCACATCCGTTTACCCAAACGATCTCACAATCCCTTTATACTCGAACTATAGTCTTTAAACAGTTTCTGTAGTGGGGAACTTAATGGTGTTTGTTATGGTTTATATTGCAGTTCCTGGGGATTTCAGTTCAGTGACACTGTATTACCTGTAAGTAATCTAGTTAAAAACTTGTCCAGTACTTTAACATTGTTTTCTTTTTGTTATTTAAACTGGTGATTAATGAGAAATGGAGATACATATAAAGACAAGTACATGTAAACACAGGGGGCCCACACAATGTGTCTGTGTAGCCGATTGTTATTATATAGTAAATGCACTGGATTTACCGTTTGCTTCACCTATAGCGATATATCGCTAACTATGTATATAAATCAATGATAAATAAACGTTGAATTACCTTATCTGTGGTATATAGTCGTCCTTTCACCTCAAAAGCGGTTTTTTGAGCGATTTTGAAGGAGTTTGAGTTCGCCGTTGACTGTTCCATATATAAGAAGGAGAAGGGAGGAATCAAAGTTTTGAAAGGGTTCCAGCGCCGGAGCGATTTTTCCCCAAAAAACGCATCGCTCCGGCGCTGGAACCCTTTCAAAACAAGTTTTCCTCCCTTGTCACTCTTCTATTACGCTCGAGTGAACGTTCAACGCCGAACCCTTCAAATGGCTAAAATCACCGTCTTCAACCTCAGGAACGACAACACACAACATTTAAGGTAAAACTACGTTTATTTTGATGTTAAATGAGAATATCTATCGCAATCTAGTACGATAATACGAGGATTTTCGATATTCCCATACATTGCCTCTATAAATTCAAAATACAAACGGTCACATAGTTTGTGTGGGCGCCCTGTGATGTAAATACTTGAAAAAATATATATATATATACTTGTTACCCTCTCCCCCCCACCCCCTCCTCTCCCCCCTCTACTGAGTAAGTAGTGAAGTGTAAATTATATTATCTAACTTCATTTTATTTCAAAAGTGGCATTTTATGAAGTAATATCAGTAAATGAGATATATTTTATTTGATAAATAAAAATGTAAAAATTTGTAATTACAAAAAAACTAGTTAGTTTGGACTTTTCAACAATGCTTGCTTTTAAGTTGACCTTATATTGGTACCCTAACTCTTGCAGGTGTTGATCTCCGTGCGACGTCCTCTAATTGTCCAGATACCTGCTGTAAGTTAACAAATAAAAGATTATGAAAACATTGTTAAAGTTCTGAAAATGTTAAGACCAATAATTATTCATTTGTTGGTGTGTTAAGAGAGTTCGCTTAATTGGGTCTCACTAAACAGTTTAATTTATTATCTAATATGGAACATTGTTTTGAGATAAAGTATAGTCCCATAGTCAAGCATGCAGGGTCCATGCTTGTACCAGGCAGTCACTCTTTTCCAAAGTGAGCTATAATTTCAGTGTACTCTTTTGAAACAATATCTGAGAAACATGTGGGGAATGGGGACAAGGGGCGGTAAAAGTGAAGAACAGCTCACCTCCACCGACTGCCGGTCGACTGTCAGCCAACTGTTAGCTGAGAGATTACTGACAGGTTAACAACAGTTGGCTGGAGGAAAAAATTTGACTTAAAAACCCTTAAACCTATGACCAAAAAGACATACACAAAATCAACAAAGTCTTTTAAAAAACTTAGCAAAAGTGTAGAAAGCGTACATTTACTTGGTTACTGTTCAACTTAGCTTTACTTTACATACTTTCGACGTGCCACTGTCTTGCACGGTCAACTTTTGGCCAACTGTCGGCCGACAGTCAGGTGAGGTGAGCTGTTCTTCACTTTTACCCAAAGGGCTTCTATACCAAAGGAGCAAAATCTTGAGAAATTACAAACCTATTGAAGAGGGGGGGGGGGGGGGTGGGTAAGGTGGATAATTCCCCTATCGATAGTCTTATGCTCAGATTCTCAGATTTTTCTCTCCCAAATGAAGTATTCACTCAGTAAAATAGGATACATACTGAACAGTCTACACATAGCTGTACTGCCTGGGTGTGTATGACATCAACCCATAGCCAAGAAAAAACATATTAATAAGCAGAACAAAATTGTTTGGAACAAGGAATTAAAAAAGGCTACAGCATTACATGTAGATACATGTGCACTCACTTGTTTACTTCTTTTTTAATAGCATGTTTTAGAAAGCGGCTGGTGGCAAGATTTGTTCTGGTCCATGTTTGTTCCATACACACATTATCACATAAGGTTAGTAGTGCTGCATGTATCTGTTTAATATCAGTTCACTAACTTTGGAGCAAAATGCAATCATACAGGCTTTGCTTAAAGAAAGGTATGCACATAAGGTTAGTAGTGGGCAGGGCTCCTATTGATAGCAGGGTGCCTTTACATGGAAGCTCCTGAAGGGACTTCCCTGAGCTTTATGACTAAATAAAGATGTCTGTCTGTCTGCACTGTAGGTGTGTGTGTAAATATAGAGCACTCAGAACATTAAACTATAGTAGAAGAAAAGATCGAGGGAGGGAAACAGTGGCATGAAAGCCAAGACCTAAGACCCTAAGACCTCTCAAGGCTGTTGCCTAGGGAAATTTACAAGGAGCCTACAAGGTCAAAAGCCGAGAAGTTGGCAACCTAACATGTGAAGTGTTAGGTGCCGGTGCAATTTTAAGGTGCCCAGAGCATTTTATTGGGTGACCAGGCTTCTATTAGGCAACAGCCTTGCCCCTTGAAAGCTAATTAAGATCCCTCAAAAACTAAGACTGCTTGGAGGCACCCAAGGGAAACAGGAGAGAAATTGGGCCAGGAATTGGAATAAAACAAAAATCATTTTGTTGTAGGCTGTATTGAAAAGTGGGATACAGAGAGAGGCACCTCACTATTACAGACACTCCAATAAATATATGGACAGCAGCTACATCCCCAGCAAAAATAAATTGCAGTTTGACTGAAATAAATTCCCGCTATTACAGACTCTCACTATTAAGGACACTAACTTGCGGTCCCAAGGGTGGTCACAATAAAGGGAGTTGACCATATATGGAGAGCAAGGTTTAATGTTACACTGTAGCTTCTAATTCTTGTACAGAGCATTCTTGATTTTACTATTAATCAAATGAGAATGATTTTTAAGTTAAACTGGTACTATTTCATTATTTTACTTCAGAGTACTTCCTCAAGTAGAATTGAAGTCAAAGGATTGTAGCGAAATTCAGAAGGTATGTGTACAGAGATTCTTCCCAGTATTGTAAGAACAGTTGAAGTGGGCATATTACAGTTACTGTAGTCAACTGCCGTTGTTAGTATTAATGGAGACCTCCAGGACCATGATAGCTTATTGACCACAAACATAAACTATTGATGGGATGTCTGAGATAGTGAATGTGTACACAAGGCAAGAATTGATTGTATCACAACATGCCTGATGGCTGTAAGTAAACTGTTGGTATCAGACGTTGTTTTTTATTTTCAAGTCTTGGGCTGAGTTGAATTTAACTCCCTAGCCCAGGAGGGGTAGGGGACTGCACATACGTGGTATTAAGGATGGCATCTACTAATACAGAAATATTTTTGCACAGTTTATTAACCAGAAAGAAAATTGGGGGTAACCACACATTTTTTAGAGATAATTAAGAAACACTAATTCTAAAGAGTGCTAAAGTACAAAGCAATGTATGGCATTTTTTTTTTATCAAATTGAAGCTTTATTATCTCTAAAAATGCATGTTTACCCCCAATTTTCTTTTAAATACCGAGAGCACTTGCTAAGTTTTGCTTTCTCTGCATAGTTTTAAACTGTTCAAAAATATCCGTGTATTAGTAGGCACCACCCATAGGAAACCCGAGTATCTCGAGATGTGCAGAACGTATGCGCAGTAACAAAAGTAGGCACCGTCCTTAATAAGTATTATTTTGTTTTATTTTGTAGCACATGGCCAGCATTCTAGGAGTGCCAGCTACAAGTTATTCATCTGATGATGTCGGTGAATTAATAAAGCAAATCAAAACACAAGCTGCAATGGCTCAATCACAGCTTCCCAAGCCAGCTCAGCTGAATGGTAGTGTAACCCCTCCAACTCAAGACCCAAGCAATGTTAGTCCCAACACAAGGCTGATGCGAATGGTACAGCAAGTCAAGGAAGTGCTGCCACAGGTCCCATCTGATGCTATATCCAGAGACTTGAGTGAGTAACTCACGCTGCAAACTTGCGTAATAAAAGCTGGGTTAAGGTTAAACTCAGCTCCCTTTTCAAAAATATTTCACAAGAAGAGCTGTGGCAAAGACAAAATTTCACCCCAGGAAAAATGATTTTGGCACCTAGGCACCTTATACTGCATCTCACATGTGGCAAAGTTGACAGTGCAAAACTTTGGGTGCTACAAATGAAAACACATAAATTTTTTGTGGTTGTTGATTTTAGGGAGAAGGGGTACTTTGGCATGTTCGGTCAAGTGTCTCCCAGATTTTTGACTGCGATTATGGATCTCATGTCATCATCTTTCTGTTTTGTTAAATCATGCATTACTGGCCACTCTGCAGATTCCCATAAGCTCTGGGCTTCTTTACTGCTCGGTATTTATTTGACTATATGTAAAACTATTTATAAATTTTACCTTTTTTTTTTCATTCAGTGTCAAAATAAAAAATATTGAATTAGCTACACCATATAATTATCAGACTTCTGTTGGAACATCAGAGTATTCTCTGGTTTCATTCTGCTTGAGTCTTAAAGTTAACTGTAGTTGTCAATTACTTGTTCTAGGTCGAACACACTGCGTTGACACAACCATCACCAATTTTCTGGAGGGAAGGGTCAGTTATCTGCCAGAGAAAGAAAGCAGCAAAGTGGAATCATCCAGTGATGTGAACGGCAGTCCTACAAGAATTTCGAATGAGGTGCGTGTAGTTCAGCATTTATTCTTTGAAGAGCTGCGAGTTTAACAATCTCACAGCATGTCGAATTTTAGTTCGTTTTTCGTTTCACTCAAAAGTGACTGAACACTGTTTCTGGCTGGTTTAATTTTCCGCTCCAAATTGTCTGTTTTTAGAACTGCTTTGTTGCTTTCTTTTCTTCCACTGGATGACATAAAACAACAACGACCCGATATTTTTACTTGCACGCATAACTGTTAACATTACGCTTTGTTACATGGTAACTTTGACTCAGTAGTCAATCCCATTGTTTCATATAATAGACTTGATCCTGTATAGTGAGAGGCAATAATATTGCATGAAGGAAGCATAGTTTTCCATGTATGAAGCGAGGGTCAGGATTTGGACCACCAAGCACTTGACCACTTTTTCTTGACCGCCGACCGGTTAGCTCATTTGGCAGAACACCGGACTACCGTGCGGGAGGTCGTGTGTTCAAACCCCGGGCAGACCAATACTCAGGGTCTTTAAATAACTAAGGAGAAAGTGCTGCCCATCTACGAATGGCTAGACTTCCTAGTCTTCTCCGTAGGAACTGTAAGTTCCCTCTCACAACACTGTCTTGTTCCTATTAATCTGTGGGATGTTAAAGAACCCACACACTGTTCGAAAAAAGTACGGGACATAGTCCCCAGTGTTGTGACCAGTCTATCTCTATCTCTGATTTCATCTGTCGTTCACATTCGTGCGTGGGTTGGGTGGGTGGGTGAGGTCAAAATATGGACTGATAGCGGCTGTCAGTGGCACCTTTAAATGCTGACATCCGATCTCACCCTACAAAACCGCCATGAGACCATGCAGTGTGTGTGGTATATAAATACATTACCATTACCATATTTGTATTGATGGGCTGCAGGTTAGTAGAAAACCAAAGTTACATGAAGCTTATCTTTTGTGATTTTCTCTTCCAGACCACACCAACAAAACCACAGACAATTTCATTCTCGCGCTCCCCAGAGGAACGGCAAAAACTTCTCAATCAACGGAAAGCGATGATGTTAGAAAATGCAAGAAGGTGAATACAAATCATTCTCATTCTTAATAATAATAATTTAATAATTTATTAATTTATATTGTGCTTCTTAACATGCAATGATGAAAAGCGCATTACAATAGTAGAATATACTAAATATGTACATAAACTAAGTTTAACAATAAAAAAAGTAATTTAAGCGCTAAAGGCTAAAAGCTAACTTAAAAAGGTATGTTTTAAGACAAAATTTAGTGTAGGCGCAGCTTCACTAAAAGATCTGTCATCAAAGGATTTTTTTCATTTTCCCTGCTGGATGTAATAGAGTAGTGCCTGAATTAGAGCGCAGTGAATAGCGTGCATCATTTGTCTAGACTGTATTGCTGACTTCTATTTGTTTATGATGAGGACCTATTGTTATCAGTCTGCCATGATAAGAAATGGTGAAGTTCAGTTATCCAGTCCAATCCATGAAATATGCCCACTAAGCGGTTACGGCGCCAGACTTGAAAATCCGGATGTCCCGGTTTCAAGTCCCACCCAGGCCGCTAGCTGGAGTTGTTTCTCGGTAGCCCTGAGTTCAACTCCTCGGCCGCGCTTGTAAATAGCCAGCTGGTCTGCCTCCTGCCAGTTATTTTTATTTCATTTTATTTCATTCAAGTCAAAGTCAAACCACATTAAAGACAAAACAAGAATGATTTAATTTGTAATAAGTGCTTCTCTAATGTACCCTAGTAGGTAGTCTTCTTCGCAGCCGCTCCGGCCGGAGTAACGCAATGCTCCCCATCCCCAGTAGCGTTGCGTGACCCCAGCCGGAGCGGCTGCGAAGGAGACTACCTGGTAGGTAACCGAAATTGGATCCTAATAAGCAATAACATCACCATTTGATTGAGAAAATTTGTGACAATTTTCTTCTTTTATTATTATTCCAGGCGCTTCTTCACTAAAGAGACATAGCACATGGCAGTGGGGTGTCTCCTGTTGGGTTGGTGTGCTGTTCATATGCACCGCACCACAAGTTGTGTTTTTGGCTTCTAATTCCACCACAAATCTGGAACGCAGAAAACACCGTGATGGTGAAAAGAAACAATGAAAAAAATATTTGTTAATATCAGATCATCCATTCAGAGAACTGTATAAGGATGCACGTTTCTCTTTTTTGGTTCATTTTTATTTAATGGTTCTGTCTAGATAAACATGTTTAGAGTGGCTTCCAGTTGCCCGTTCCTAAGTTCATAAAGGGACTTGGCCCTTTGATCTTGACGGTTAAAGGGTTTACAGCTATTTCAATTAACGTTGTCGGTTCAAAGCATGAAGCTAAAAGACAAGACCGAAAGTTTACGTGGGGTTTTTATGAATAAATTCATCAAAATCAGTCATGCCTGGAGAAAACAATAGGTTGTAATTAGCAGTACAATGACTAGCACGTGCAGGGATGATTTTGATAAAAAATAATCCCACAAAACATTGCGGTCTTGTCTTTTAGTTTGATTTTAATCCGACAACGTTAATTGAAATAGCTGTATACAGGAAGATACAGAAAGCATGGAGCACATCGTAGCACTGAGTAGCGTACAATAAACTTCATCGAATTGTCTGGCTTGGTACATGGAAAATAAAACCTCTCGCTGTTGCTTTTCATCCGTAGTTACACAACTGCTGAGTTTCAAATTAATTAGTGCCTGTCTTTAGTAGTAACACTTTTGTTGTAGGTTTTGGGTAGTATAGAGCAAGCTAATATCAGTGAAAATAAACTATTCAAAACCAAGAAATCCTGATGTGTTCTGTAACGCCATTCGAGTATTTTTTTAATGAGTATTTTATTTATTTCCTTCGCTCAGGACATAATTACATTATGTGAACGCCATTTTCCACTGTGCAGGTTGAAGTTTGCCTTTTGGGTATTTTTAGTCCTATACATGAAAGGGTTAAAAGAGTTCTTAGACAGCGAGCAGTCTCTTACTTGTCCTAAGTTCTGTAGCCATGTTTCTAGAGACTTTCCTTTCTTTTTACTGTCACTTTGTAAGCGTGATCTGAGGAAAAAGGTACGAAAAAAAAAAGTACTACTGCTCGCAGTCTGTTTTTCTAGAATAGGATAAAGGTTTTCTGAATGGCTTTAAAAAGGGCCGTTTACACGACAAGCAAAAAATAGTACGGACCCGTTAAAAAGTGGTACGGCACCAATGATTTTTGTAAAGAAATACCCGTGCTGGGTCCAAAGATGCGCAAATTTCTTTACAAAAATCATGGGTACCGTACCACTTTTCAACGGTTCCTTACCACTTTTATTTTATAATTTTTTTTTTTTACCTGTCGTGTAAACGGCCCTCTAGTTCCCACCCTAAATCCCTCCCAAGGCCAGACTGCAGCAGTAGACCTGCACCTTCCACAAGCTTTATTTTCACTGGACCCTAATAACCTGCAGCTGCAGAAAACAAAAAAAGGTAGCGCACAAAACAAACCGTGGACATGTTATAGGCCAATTCCCTAGTGTTTCTTCGATCGACCATAGTACCCTTGGCCTTTGTTTGTGGCATTTGCAAAGGGGCGAGGGGAGGAGGAGGGGATCGGAGAATCATGAGAAGGGACAAAGGAAGTATCATCTTTCCTTCTTCTTTTCCCAAAACAACCCGCTCCTTCCCTGCGCCAATCAATGTACTCTAGTATCCAATCTTATCTCGCCACATAATAGCGACAGGGCAAGAGTCTGGTGTACACGATTTTATCTCAACATCTCGTCGGTCCTGGCCTTCCTAGCTACCGAGAGAGGTGTAAGGCGGCCACATTCGAAGGCCCGACAATTTCCAAATCGGACAAAGTGGGAAATCGAGGTCATGACACTTAAAAAAAAACTCGCTTTTTAGAAGTTGCCTCGTCATCTACACTTCAGTGGTAACTGCTTGCATCGAAGAAATAACTTAATTTCTTGCCCCGGCGTAAGAAAAATAGGGATCTTGCTTTTTCACCGAGTCGCTACGATTTTCGGAGTACTAGTTTTCACGTCACACATTCACCGTGATATTATGCTGCACCACACTCTCGACTATTCAGAAGGGAAGAAGAGTTGCATTGTTCACCACTGAAGAAGAGACAGTAGCCTAGAAACGTCTGGAAAAAATATTGGTTGGTATCTAATCAAAACAGTTTAATTAAGAGAGATTAATAATCCAGTTTACGGCAAACGGCAAACGGCAAACGGCAAACGGCAAACGTGAGATTCGCGTTTATGTTTTCTTGAAATTAAGAGTACAAAGATGAGAATAGTGCAAGCTAATTGTGGCCTTTGATGCTAACTCAGAACTACTCGATTTGACAGAGAAACTGAAAACAGCAAGCGGCAAATATAGGATAAACATGGTCAAGTGTTCATATCTCACTCGTTTGCCGTTTGCGGTAAAAGTCATTCTTAACCTCTCTAATATCTTTAACCTTGTACTCGAACAATTGCGCTGCGCAGTCAAATATACTTTTGTGGCTCTTTTCGGAAGGTAGTTTTTCACTGTCACGTATTTTTGCGTGCGTACCATGGGAGCGGAATGTATCCGTGACTTTATACTCTTGAATAAAAGTGGTTTGACGGAGTTGAGCAAACAAAATAGCTGAGAGCTGTTCGACTTTTTTCTATTCAATCAAGCCGCCCACATGTTTTCTCTTCAGTTCATTTATGTTAAAATTAATTTACGTCCGCATACAACTAAAGCTAAAAAATCGTTACAGTGGAAATCCTCTAGGTCTACATTAGAAATTAACATTCCCGTTACACCAGAAGTCATTCAATGTCAAAACAGGAGTTGATTATGATAACATCTGAACTGTTTTTGATCGGACTTTAGTGAGTACAAGATTAACATTTAGTACAAGGTGGACTACAAACTTCAACGATAACGATACTTTATTTAACGTGGGATTTACGCTTAGCTAGTTTACGGGTAATCCAAGTATATACTAAAAATTAAAAACTAAAAAAATGAACAACAATTCATGGTATAAAAACTGTAAATGTTACGCACTAAGAATCGGACGAAAAAAAAATTCCAATAACAGTCAAAACTTAAGCGAACGGATTTTGTCAAACCAATTACGTTCCCAGACCCTCACCGTGTTGGGAAAGAGACCCTTGGAACGAGATTGTTGTGGCAACTTATTAGCATCAGGACACTCTGATTTACGAATCAGCCGAGCTAAACATTAATTTTACAGCATTGCTCCTTAACAAGTTAGTGAAAGCATGCGTATTAGGCCAAAACCATATGACCTGGTTCTGGGTCTCTTAACATTATCATCTCCGGCAATAGACATTTTAAAATCAGTCCAAGAATGGTACAAAAAATCCTGAAGTGCAAAATGATGCATTTTGCCACTATAATATATTTGCTATTAAACTACAAAATACTCCAGTCTTCACCTCAATCCCCTCAACGGACTGTCAAGGTTGCCAACATGTTTCTGGTGTCAACTCTCAATGTTTCCTCATGGTGTTGTATACTAACGTTCAAGAATTCAAATTCCACAAATTGCTTTTACTCAATTAATCATCTGGAGTGCATGGCTTTACATAACCCAGCGAAAATACAGTTAAACAGTCATTGCTAAACATATAGTAGTAAACAAAAGAAAATAGTCCAATGGGTTTGGCGTATAATTGTGCCTGATTGTCTGATTTCTTTTTCGCGACTTTTGTAAATCCACTCTGATCAACTTCATTAGTTATTGTTCGTTTACCAACACTAGAATTCGAAGTCTCAAATTTTGAACAATCTCGTTTATCTACTGACAAAAATGCGCACTAGTTCACTTTCATTCATACGGCCAGCCTTAATTGCTTTTCAGTTTACTACGCACTATAAAACACTTACTGTTTTGCCACCTTTTCTTGCTGATTGGTTAACGTATTGCTTATACCATATCGTTTTCAGGGCCAGCCAAGTTCATCTACCCTGTACATTAAAATTGGTAGCTAACACACGCTATCTTCAACATCAAGCATTCTTCTAACTTGTTTATTAACGTAATCAAATATAGTCCACTCTTTCTCTGTCAGTAAATATTATCTTAACTTGTTTATTAAGTTATTTACCAATATAATACGTGCACTCTTTAATATTTTAAGTATTCTGCTGGCTAGTTTACCCACCGGCTATCTTTTCCGGGGCGGGGAGGAGGGGAGGGTGAAAGAACTAAGCTTGACTAGTTTACTCAACGCTACGCGTTCTTAACGCTTGTTTACTGCAACGTTATTTACTGAAACAAGCATTCCTTGACGCTCAACATTCCCCTGACTTTTGCATTAAACGTATTTACTAACACGCGCTTTTTAGAACTAAGCATTCACCTAGCTTGTTTATCGAGTTATTTACTCTCTAACACTAAGAATAATCTCCGAGCTTGTTTATCGACTTGATCATTAACGAGTGCGCTTTTTAATGCTAAAGCATTCTCCTAGCTTGTTTATTGAGTTACTAACACTTGCATACTTAAATACTAAAGTGTTCTCTCCTAATTTGTTTATTAAAGTTATTTTCTTTAACTCTAAATAGTCTTCTAACTTGTTTATTCAGTTATTTACTAACACAAGCACTCTTAAATACTTTGTTTATTCAGTTGTTTACTAACACATACACTCTTTAATACTGAGTATTCTTCTAACTTGTTTATTCAGTTATTTACTAACACAAGCACTCTTAAATACTAAGTATTTTGTCCTAACTTGTTTATTCAGTTATTAATAACACAAGCACTCTTAAATACTGAGTAATTTGTCCTAACTTGTTTATTCAGTTATTTACTAACACATGCACTCTTTTAATACTGAGTATTCTCCTAACTTGTTTATTCAGGTATTTACTAACACACGCACTCTTTAATACTAAGTATTCTCCTGACTTGTTTATTCAGTTATTTGCTAACACACGCACTCTTTAATATCAAGTATTCTCCTAACTTGTTTATTCAGTTATTTATACTAACACACGCACTCTTTAATATTAAGTATTCTCCTAACTTGTTTATTCAGTTATTTACTAACACACGCACTCTTTATACTAAGTATTCTCCCAACTTGTTTATTCAGTACACACGCACTCTTTATACTAAGCATTCTCCCAACTTTTTTATTCAGTTATTTACTAACACACGAACTCTTTATACTAAGTATCCTGCTAACTTGTTTATTCAGGTATTTACTAACACACGCACTCTTTAATACTAAGCATTCTCCCAACTTGTTTATTCAGTTATTTACTAACACACGCACTCTTTAATACTAAGCATTCTCCCAACTTGTTTATTCAGTTATTTACTAACACATGCACTCTTTAATACTAAGCATTCTCCCAACTTGTTTATTCAGTTATTTACTAACACACGCACTCTTTAATACTAAGCATTCTCCCAACTTGTTTATTCAGTTATTTACTAACACACGCACATTTTATACTAAGTATTCTACTAACTTGTTTATTCAGTTATTTACTAACACAAGCACTCTTAAATACTAAGTATTTTGTCCTAACTTGTTTATTCAGGTATTTACTAGCACACGCACTCTTTATACTAAGTATTCTACTAACTTGTTTATTCAGTTATTTACTAACACAAGCACTCTTAAATACTAAGTATTTTGTCCTAACTTGTTTATTCAGGTATTTACTAACACGCGCACTCTTTATACTAAGTATTCTACTAACTTGTTTATTCAGTTATTTACTAACACACGCACTCTTTAATACTAAGCATTCTCCCAACTTGTTTATTCAGTTATTTACTAACACACGCACTCTTTATACTAAGTATTCTACTAACTTGTTTATTCAGTTATTTACTAACACAAGCACTCTTAAATACTAAGTATTTTGTCCTAACTTGTTTATTCAGGTATTTACTAGCACACGCACTCTTTATACTAAGTATTCTTCTAACTTGTTTATTCTGTTATTCACTAACACACGCACTCTTTATACTAAGTATTTTGTCCTAACTTGTTTATTCAGGTATTTACTAACACACGCACTCTTTATACTAAGTATTCTACTAACTTGTTTATTCAGTTATTTACTAACACATACACTCTTTAATACTGAGTATTCTCTTAACTTGTTTATTCAGTTATTTACTGACACAAGCACTCTTAAATACTAAGTATTTTGTCCTAACTTGTTTATTCAGGTATTCACTAGCACACGCACTCTTTATATTAAGTATTCTTCTAACTTGTTTATTCTGTTATTTACTAACACGCGCAGTCTTTATACTAAGTATTCTACTAACTTGTTTATTCTGTTATTTA
Source organism: Pavona decussata (assembly GCF_977016875.1). Classification (NCBI taxonomy): domain Eukaryota; kingdom Metazoa; phylum Cnidaria; class Anthozoa; order Scleractinia; family Agariciidae; genus Pavona; species Pavona decussata. The sequence goes on from NW_028145567.1 coordinate 2,305,796, forward strand.
CTAACACGCGCACTCTTTATACTAAGTATTCTTCTAACTTGTTTATTCTGTTATTTACTAACACACGCACTCTTTAACATTAAGTATTCTCCTAACTTGTTTATTGAGTTATGGCTAACACACGCACTCTTTATACTAAGTATTCTTCTAACTTGTTTATTCTGTTATTTACGAACACGCGCTCTCTTTAATACTAAGTATTCTACTAACTTGTTTATTCTATTATTTACTAACACGCGCACTCTTTAATACTAAGTATTCACCTAACTTGTTTATTCAGCTATTTGCTAACACACGCACTTTTTAATACTAAGTATTCTGCCCTAACTTGTTTATTTATTTATTTACTAACACGCCAACTCTTTGATACTAAGCAAGTTCCTAACTTGTTTATTCAGTTTTATACTAACACATGCACAATCCCCTAACGTGTTTAATATGAAAGGTCTTTATTAACACACGGCACTCTGTAAGACTAAGCATCTCCCAACTTGTTTACCATTGTCAAGTTATTTTCTCAGCACGCGTACAGTTTATTCTAAGCATTCTCCAAACCGGTGTCTTGAAGTTGTAATGCTAACAAGCTCGGTAACATATGCTCTCTGCGCCGTCTTTTTTAGATTTTCCAAACTAACTTGTTTTCATTGATATTATTCATTTACCTAACTTGTTTAATAAATTTGTTCTCCAGCACACGTACTGGCGTTATCAGCAGTCATTCGTTTGTACAGTCTAATATACAAAGTTTTTGTTGTATTTCAACTTGTTGTTTTTGCTGTTGTTTACTAATCGTCTCTTCGTTTTTCTTAGCTATGTTACGGCCCTTACTATTTGGCAAAAGTCTACCGTACCGAAAGAAGATAGCTACTGGTACATACCTATAATCCTTAGCATTTGAAATTGCTAAAAACGCTAACAAAAATGCATAGAACAGTTAAGAAAAACTTCAAACCTAGCATACACAGTGTTATTAGTACACAGACGAATTTCTCAAAAAAAAATATGGCTTTCTATGAATTTATTGGCTGTGTTAGGTTCGCAAGGTTCTGTGGTATAAAATATACAGCTGCCATCTTTTCCGTACGGCGTATTAACTCAGCATTATTCCCTTTTAATTTCGTTTTCTAAGAGTTCGTTAGTGTTACTTAGGAGCTAAAAGTGCCTTATAATGGATACGAAACGAGTTAAAAGTACCTTGAGGGAATACGAAACAAGCATCCATAGGATGAAAAAACCCCACCGCGCTTGTTACGGTATTAAGTGGGGGAAAAATCCCAGCCCTATGGATCGTATTCCCTGGACCTGCTGGGCGCGGTCTGATAATTAATTAGGCTCTATAAATCGAGAGCAGAGTAGAACAGTTGGCTTTCATTGGTATCCTCACATGATGACGTCAATCATTTTATCATCATCTTCCGGAATATTTCATCACAGTGCGGGCTAGAAGTAGATCGTTGATCCAACGTTCTTTCTTGACATTCCATATGGCCAATCTAAAATTAAAGACGGATTGATTAAACTAAACTGTAGCACTGAATTTTCGCTCGTTTCTGGTCTGTTCTTTCATACAGACATCAGTGGAGATGAAAGTCCCGTACGAGTCCACGGGCACGTCGATTGGCGGTGAAATCTAGCTGCCACTACCGACCCACCCCCACCCCTTACCCTTCGAGGGAGGGAGAGGGGCATGATGGACCGGTATCGTAGGGATGAAACAGCAAACTGGAGTTTTGATCTTTCGCAAAAAATTCTTTTCCTTGCGCTTTTTAAAAGAAATCTCGATTTTTTTAAATTTCACTTTTCTGGAGAAGGTTAAATCCTTCGGATAGGAAATTTCATCGAGACACGTCATGATCAATTAAGTCTTATTGGAACTAATATAGGGACCAAACTACAATGCTATATCAGTCAACGTACCTGCATTTAATGATTATTTCCTGTTTTATCGAGAAATTAACGTCAGGATTTTGGGACTTGTCGTCGTCAAGATGTGTCGGCCTCGTTAAGTTTGTCCAAGTCTCTTTCCTTTATCGTCCTCCTAGAATGAAAAACAACCTTGACTTATTTAAAATTACTATATATATGACTAGAAACTTATGCAAGCTAATTTCCAACCAATTTTTTCACTATTCATTTTACAACATATCATGTAAATACTTTTTTCTGCTTTAGATTTCAATTCAGTTTTAGTCAACAGCATCCACTCATTCTTTGTTCCACTTGTTGGTTGTTGTTGTCGTTGCTGCTGCCGACGCTCTGTCTCGGGAGACAATGATCTGTCCCCCATGGGTTATTCTATTCTATGATGGAGCTGCAGCGTCTGTTGTGGCTGTACATGGGCACAGCCCAATCCTGGAACGGCAGACTTTGTGAGTATCAAAATCAATCAGAGCATGAAAAATTACTGGCCTTTATTATCCAATTAGACAAGTAAAATATCATAAGTAGGGATAGTCACTGCAAAAAAATATCCAGCTACATATATATTTCTACTCGTCTCTATGGAATGGGCACATTATGCAATATCAATCACGGGCTGAGTGTATTTTTCACACCCCAACAGGGTTGGATAATAAATGACTTACAAGACATTTTAACTCTTTTAGGCTAAACAGACCAAACAGAAATGCATGCTAAACAAAACTGAGCCATCATGTACCTGTAGTTAATATCAGAAATACTTTCAATAATATTGTTATTGAATAATCTAGTATGAATCCTGTTTTCTATGGCACATTCATTTCATTACTCTGTTTTTCTTCATTTTTTCGATTATACAAATGAAATCAATATGATGTAATTGTACCTTGCTCCACAGTCCATTCTTGATGCATAACCTTGTAACTCTTGTTGGTGCAGGTCTTGACTTTCACGTCAACAGGTTGGAATCTGCAAGGTGTAACAATGTATGACAGATCATTGTGCCCCTGACCTGGATGTCTTTGTGCAGCTGTCAAGGCACTCTCACACAGATCGCAATGGCTTGACTCCGGAACAAAACAATCTGGCCAGTTGTTCCCGTGCTCACCGTGGGCTCTAAAAAACTCCTGGGGCACAGGATACGGAATACACCTCTTAAGATTTATGTGCAAGGCAGACATTCTTCCTACAGAAGTGCTTGCAGAACTTGATGACTGTGCTGTTATGGCTACCTCGCTTGAACTAGTGCTTGGTGGAAAAGGAACAGGCTTGAATATTCTGGCGATGACAACTTGAGGCTGCAAAACAGGACATGCAGATGGAGGTATATTTTCTTACTCTTTAGCTGCTTGCTGTTGCCAGTTTTCCTGCTACATGTACTGTTTGAACATGACCAATGGCCATCTTGCTACCTCTGGATATGGCAATGCCCAGTAGGGTTAACTGTGCATGGAGCAATAAAAATCACATAGCAATGCTCAGACATTTGGACAATGTGCCGGAAATCTTGTGGTGGCTTTATGCTCAGCAAAAGATCCTTTGTTGAGCTGTCACAATTACACATTTCAATGTCTTCATCCGTCAAGTTCTTGGCTGAGGATGGATCACAAAGTGACCTTGTTGCCTCTGTATTAGCACACAAAAAGCTGGTGTTACTTGCTATATGAACTGCCCTTTTCTCCTTACACTTCTCGTGATGGCAAACGACATCAGTTTTTGACTTCACACCAATCGTCCTGTTGTCCCGCTAACTTACCTTAATAGAAAATATTTCAATTTCATTCCCTTCCACTATCCTGACACAGCAATCTGGTGAATCTAGGCGAGGCTTCCTCGTCTTTGGCACATATACTACATATGAGCCACCAATTTCAAAACCACATTCTTGCAATTCTTGGGTTTCCAAGCATTGGAATAAACGAAAGAACAACTGGGGCATTGTCCTCGACCTCTAGATGTCCAATTTGGAGCTTTACCCTGGAGGTAAGCAATTTAAAAAAGGAATGATTAACAGCAAAACAACAGCATAACATATAAGGGCGGTACCTACTAATACAGTTTTTTCTTTTTGCGCGGTTTATGACCTTTGCGGGAAACGGCATCGTCGGCGATTTCCGCGCTATATCACAGGATAATTGTTGAATAGTTGCAACGAAATGCAAATAAACTTATCATATACGTCAAACATATGTCAAAAAGGCATTTCATTCTCATCTAAATTTGAAATAGACTTTGAGAATTGCAATTTTTAAAATCACCGCTTTGACATCGATCATCGCATCTTCGAACATCGATCATCGCATCTTCGATAACATTGAACGAAAAAGATGGATCCAAAAAAAAGCCTTATGTTGATACTAAATATTACTACTCACCGCATTCGTCGCCATTTGTAAAGTCCACTGGCATGGTGTCACGTCAACCACTACATATTTATCGAGTGATTTCATTGGTTTATTGGAAACAAATACGTATTTATCGGACGATCCCATTGGTCTATTGTGTCGCTACAAGTCGGTACAGGAAGTGCCGTGGAAACCAATGAGGAGGCCGGTTTGGAAGAGTGCCGGATTACGGGACTTTGTCACAGTTGCACAGGTGAAGGAGGGTGTCGGCTGTTGTGGCGGTGATTTCATCTTCTGTCGTCGGCGTTCTATCCTCTGTTCCCTCTGTTCGTCCCTCTGGTCCTCACTCCTCCGCACGCCTACCTTAAAGACCGGTCTCTAGTTGCTGCTGTCTGCTGTTTTTACTTTCCAATCTTCTGGGTTGATGTCGCAGTCCTTCAAGTCGCGCTTGCACACGCCCTTGAAGCGCAGGGTTTCCGCCTGTGGGCCTGGTTCTCGGTGCCAGCTCATCTTTTAACATGTTACGCTTCTGCAGAGATGAAATTATGACGGAGTTTTAGCGACGGCAGCAAAAATGTCACTATTAAAATGAATTGGTGTATTTTTCAAACGTCGTTGCGATTATTCAAATGAAATTCGCTTTAAATGTACCGGTTCCAAGTTTAGAAAGAGAAAGAAAAAGTTCATCGTCGTGTGTTACGTCTTCTGTAAAACGTCCCCGGCAACAGAAAAACTTCACGTCACGTCCTAGTCGTGCAGTGACGGCACAAAACTTACAAAAAAGTGTAATGCACGTGCAGAGTTGTTATTTCGGTTAGTAAGCCTTTTGCATTTTTGACGTCGTCGTTGCTAAAGCTTCCTTTAAAGAAACCTTCAGCGAATTGTTCTCAAATGGCACATCTTGAAAGTAAACATCATGCTTTACAAGTATAGGATAACTACCTTTGAAGCGGGTAAGCTTGTCATCATTCCGAATATTATTGTTGAAGTCCTTCTCCATCTTCTCCGTCTTGAAACTGAAAATTTTAAGTAAGAGCTATTAACCACCGATTCTGAAAACTTTCATGTGATGGTTATAATTTCCTCTGCGTCTCTCATTTTCGCTAAAATTCTTAACTTTACCTTACCAATAGGGATGAAATAGCAGGTTCAAAGCCTTTGAAATTTAATAACAAGTAAAATATAACTATATTCCTTTCTGTCGGTTCTCTTCTACTGAAAATTGATGATGCAAAATAAATCCTATTAGGTTGTCAAACGCACCTGTTAACCGATTTTTGTTGTAAGAAGTTAATGTCTCTTCACCTGCCAGTGGGTAGCTTCCAGAGATTTCCATCATCGAGAACTCTAAGTCCATCATTGGTCGGTTAAATCCTGTTTCTCCTTCTAGTTTTCTCCTTCCTCTTCAAAGATCTTCCTGTTAAAATACAAGATATTTAAACCCATATCTGCTTTGCGCGTACTATGCGCACACAGTTTCATTTCGTGTAATGATTAGGGAGGGATCATAGCGTTCCAGTAGCTGTTTTGCAACGGGTTTTACCGGGTTTTATTCTTGCCCTCTGGCCATCCAAGTTCAAATCCACATACGACTTCATCTTATCAGTTACGTGATTTTGACCTAGTTTAGCTGAGTTTTCTGTAGCTCAGTGGTAGAGCATCCGAACAAGTAATCGGAAGGTCTTAGGTTTGACTCCTGATAGGAGCACTCGGATTTCTTTTTTCTGAGTATGCCTGTGTCACTGACTGAATAATACATCATTCTCATCACTATAAATGTCTGCGTGTTCATGGTATAGATGCATGCGTGTTGCAGCGCGTGCCGGTGGGCCTTATTTCTCACAACATACCTTTGATCGGCTTTCTTATCTAACCTAGCCAGTTTTCAGGTCACGAGTGGATTGTTGGTTAAACTGATCCCAATTCTTCCAAGTGATTTCAACCTAGAATGAACTTAAATAAAAACCGGTTAATAAATGAATATATATTTGGCGGAACTCACCTCTCGAACATTCAACTTTTTATTTAACTGTTTACCTTATTTCTTCTTACCTTTAACCCCCAAAGGTTTTTGCGACGGAATACGTTCCCAATTTTCCTCATTGGTTTTTTTTAGTTTTCGTATCAGGCGGCGCACACGGCTAGTTTAGCCTGAGTGACTTTGTTCAGGATTCTTTCCATGTTTTGTTTAGTTACCATATTGAATGATGTAGCCATATTCGGACGGCAATAAACACTCAGGTTCATAGTTCGCGCTGCACACCCGGCATCAGTTCACGTCTTGTTGTCGTGAATATAAATAGAAATTATTACGCGAACGAAGAGGCTTGTGTTGTTGCGGAGATCCCTCTGGTCATCTTCTTATGCGCCGATAGAGTGACCGACGAGCGACGGAGCCGCGAGGCGAGCGTCGAATGAGTGCGAGAAGACCTGACTGGACTACCGCGAAAACCTTTAGGAAGCCTAAGATCGCGAGTGTACACTCTCTCTCTTTCTCGCTAATCGGCTCACACAATCGCTACAAGACACACACGGACACGGACACAAACAACTATAATAACAAAAAAAAAATAGTTAATGATAATTAACAAGAGAATAAATTGAGAACTGTTGTAATGATGCAACAGAGGGCTCTAAGTAATGAACAGAATCGAGCCTTGCTGTTCCAGGCAGTAAAAGAGATTATTAAATCTCTTGCTGAATACCAATTCAAGAGAAAGATTTCAGATTGAACTAGTGAGAAATAAGGGAAAACGGCCAACGCTAGGAAGACAAAACAAGGGTGTGTGGCAAGAAGTTCAGTACTGAATAAGCTAGCAGTATATGCATTTGAAAAGGTAAGAATTTAGAATAAGCTTTGACAAGTTAACTATGTGGATGAGAAGTGAAAACATTTTGTAGTTAAAACTTTGGGAAATTACCAGACATTTGCAAAGACTTTTGCAGTGTAAAGGGTGTACGTGATAATGTAACAGAAACCGATCGCGTGCTACCCAAGCCTGGTCAATTGAGTCCACGTCGCTAGCTGTGAGAACAATAGTATCCAATGTAAGAGAGATCCCTTTGGTACTCTCGTGATGCGTTTAACGCAATTTCAATGGCATTGCATTGATCATGTCATTGTAAAGAAGCTACTACTTTCGCTTATGAATTCCCACACAGTTCAGTAAAGAGGCAGCAGATTTAGAGACATGCTAAGAAACAGAAGATAGCCACAGAAACAACAGGAAAATAATATGCGCGAAATAAAAACGAGAGACGAGAAAAATAATTCTTGCTTGATGAAGAACGAAACTGTCTGCAAGTTAAGTGTTGAGCGGACCCGAAAGATGACGTCGCTAAATGGAAGCAGTCCATGAGACGAAATTGACGAAGCTACACGGAAAAAATCCTACTCGAAGAGAAGTCGTTACTTAGCCGGTGCCGGTCAATAGATTGCTCGGTTGTCGCTGTTCGGTCAGTTGAGTGAGATGGATTTCACAAAAGAAAAACGATCGCAGAATTCGCAGACTGAAACAACGAAAATTGAAAGCAGGCAGCCAGCTGAGAAAGCGCATTGTCGAATGATAACTGAGAATGGAGATGGAATGTTCATAGAATAAAATCACCCAACGATTTCATGTAGTTCACCGACGGACTGACGTTGACGATGGTGAAAGAAAAGATATCCGTACAGTAGACTGAGAAAATCCGGTGAACGCTAAAAGTGAGCGGCGGAAAGCGTATTGGGCATTCATGCTGATACGTCAAAAGGAGAAAACGGAAAACGAATTTGCAATCGAAATATTAAGGCTGTAGGTCAAGGATTGGAGTTTAACTGTGGGCAGTAAATCATTCATTGCGACATTAAACGATGCAAAATAATGCAAGCAGAGGAAAGCCGGACACCTGAATTATTGTCGTTCAATTGAACAATTGAACGAGAACAAGGTGATACGAGAATTTATAACACTAAGTCAACGTTCAGAGAAGGTGACCCTCGGAAGAGTGAAGCAAAAGGAAACTACAGACTGTTAACGCGAAACTGGCCGAGAAAATGCGGAAAATTAAAAAAGATGAGGCGGTCGATCAAAGGAGCAGCACAGGACTAAAGCTGCGGTCGATGAATTTTAAGACTTTTAACGATTCGCACGAACAGAAGTACGACAAATGGAGAACGTAGAGAAAAGTCAACTTTGTGAGACACGAACACGCGATTGAGCAAAAAACAGCCATGTAAGGCACAAGAGAATGTTTCAACAGTGAAGTTGACAGAGCCGGACAAAACTATTATAATTAGCGCCAATAAGAAGAAGCTGATCGCGGCGCAAAACACAAGGCTTAAAGTACTTCTGATGACAAAGCACGAGTCACTCTTGATTGATCGGTTCCAGTGAAATAGTGTACGACTGGTACTCTTAGAGATAGTCAGTCTAAAATCCGAACACGCGAGTGCGCAAATGCTTGCCTCGAGGAACGTTGATGAAAGGAGGAAAGAAATGGGGCGAAGTGCAGTCAGTTAACGCGCAAATGAGCGAAAAAAGGCGAGAATGCAAGGCGATTATAGGAGCTGCTAATTTCATGTTGTCCGAGGATTGAAGCTGACGTTGATTCATGCGCCGGAATGAAGTAAGCAGAGAAAAGCCGGTTCGATGAAAAACGAATGCGCAATTATTATGATAATGTAGTTTTCGAGTTGTTGTTCTATTAAGCCGGAGAAGAATTAGTTTGCTAGGAAGCCCGAAGTTTTGCGTGAATTAGCTCGGCGTGGAAACGCGCGCGGCTTATCAGTACAAGCGAAACGAAATGGAGCAAGTATGAAGAGGCGGTGTAGGTCGGTGCAGACCGGTTAGCTTAACCAACGCAAATTCTCATTAAATATGGGACAGAGTACCCTGAATAATATGACAACTAACGAGTAAAATCTCTATAAACAAAAGAAGACCACATTTGTGAAAAGATGCCCGAGGCACTGGGAAAAACGAATTATTAAAAGATGAATAGAGTAGGAAATCGGAAAACAGATTTTAAAAATTACTTGTATAGCTGCAAGATGTGAATTCCCAGTTGAGTAAAGAGGCAGCAGATTTCAAGACTGCCCCACAATGAAGATGGCCGCGGAAACAATCGGAAAATAAAAAAGTGAGAGAAAACGAACGGAACATGGTCAGTACGATATTAAACGACGCAAAATAAGCTAAGCAGAGGAAAGCCGATGATCGCAGTATTCGGAAACTGCTTCAAGTGACGTTCAAAAACTGAAGCTACGAAATCAAACGGCATCTGCACGAATTCGAACAATGGCAAATTAGGTACGCAGAGAAAAGTCGGATTGACGAGATAAGATGGAAATAGAAAGCCGACAGTTACGGGCAAGGAAAAGGAAGCTTGTGAATTGTACGCAAGACTAGTTGAATCAAGAAAAAAATATGTACGTAGTTTCCGGGTAAAAATAAGGTGATAAATGACACATATAACAATCCACTTAGGTTGAAACGAGGAGAATTGAAGGTAGACAGTCACAGCTGAGAAAACGCACATTCGAGTGATAAAGATGAGAATGGAGATGGCCATGGAGTGTTCATAGAACTAAATCACCCCACAACTATTTCATGGAGTTCACGGACTGACTTTGACGATGGTGAAAGAAAAAAATTCGGTCGGTGGAATAAGAAAAGCCGGCTTGACGAGAGATGAAAGCAAAAGTGAGCGAAATCGTAAAGGGCGTTCATGCTGATAGGGAAAAAGGAAGGAGGATCATTTGTTATTAATGCGGTTTCATGTAGTTCTGGAACAAAGCTGACTAAAGACGGAGGAAGTTGGATGAACTGCCAGCTGCAGTCGATCCATCGATTGCTTATTGCTGTTAGCCGGTTAGCGCTCATTTGAGCCTGAGCAATAAGGGTGAAAACGAACTGACAGTCGAAATATTAAAGCTGTAGGTCGAGGATTGGTGTTTAACTGCAAGCAGTACATCAGCCAGCACGACAATAAACGGCGCAAAATGACGTACGCAGACGAAAGCCGGTTGTCGTTCAATTGAACACCGAATTGAGCGAAAAAAGGTACAGTAATACCGGAGAATTTATAAAACGTTATCGAGTTCAAAGAAGATGACTCTCGGAAGAGTGAAAGAAACGGTAACGGCAACAGACTGAACGCGAAACTGGGCGAGAAAGGGTGGGAAATTAAAAAGATAAGGCGATTGAAGGAGCCGTAGAACGCAAGATACCATGTTATTTACGATTCGCGGAAACAGGAGGTACTGACAACAAACGGACAACGCCGGTAGAAAGTTGACTTTGCGAGACACGAACATGCAATTGAGCGAAAAACAGCGAGAGAAGGAATACATATAAGGCATAGGAGAAAAAACCATTATCCCAAATAATAAGAAGCTGACAGAGGAGCTGAGAAACCTTGCTCAAAGACACCTGAAGATGAAGCGTAGATCACTCTTGATCGATAGGTTCCAGTCGATTAGTGTACGAGCGATATTTCGGTATTTTTTGTCTGAGAGATTGTCTGTCGATCAAACTGAATACGTAAATACGCAAATGTTTTTTCACATGGAACGTCGACGGACGAAGGAATCGAAAGGAAGGAAATAAAGCTAAGTACGATGAGTTAACACGAAAAAAGGCAAGAATGTAAGGCGATCGTCATGATAAGAGCTGCTAAACGATTTCACGTTGTTCGAGGTATGAAGTTGCTGTTCTATAAAGCCGAAGAGGAATTAGTTTGCACGATAGCCCGAAGTTTTGCATGAATCAGTTCGGCGTGGAAACGCGCGAGGTTTATCAGTAGAAGCGAAACGAAACGGAGCAATTATGAATAGGTGTTGAAGGCTGGGAAGACTGGTTAAGTTAACCAGCACAAATTATCGAAATATTAATAATAGTGACACCGTTATCTACAAAACAAATTAGTTTTTCACATGGGCTTAATCTTTAAATTCAAAAGCTATATTAAAACATCAGAAGTTTCCCCTCCATGTTTTAATATTAAAGCCGCAATGCTATAGAGAGAGACTTCATCTTTCTCCACTGATCTGGCACACAAAGTTTGGAGTTGATCGCGAGCAGAACAACATGGTTAGCGCGACATTAAACGACGCAAAATGTGGTAAGCAGAAGAAAGCCGAACAATTGAACTGTTGTCGTTCAATTGAACAATTGAGCGAAAACAAGGTGATACGAGAATTTATAAAAACTAAGTAAACGTTGTTATGTAGATCAGAGAAGATTACGCTTGGAAGAGTGAAGGACTGAGTAACATGAACCGACAGACCGTTAACACGAAACTAGGCTAGAAAAGGCAGCAAATTAATAGTATGTGGCGATCGAAGGAACTGCAGAGGATTTAAGGTGCCGGCGGTGAATGCTAACGATTCGCGCGGAGCAAGTACGAAATATGGAGATTGTGGAGAAAAATCGACTTTGCAAGACACGAACACGCGATTGAGGAAAAAAGAGCGACAGAAGGCAGATTGCATATAAGGCACAGGAGAAAGTTGGCACAGTGAAGTTGACAGAGCCAATAATAAGAAGCTCATAGAGAAGTAAAAGGCCGAAAAACAATGCTGAAAGTACTTTGATCTGAAGACAAAGCGCGAGTCACTCTTGATCGATCGGTTCCAGTGAAATAGTGTACGACTTGTACTGATGGTTAGTCGAAAAGCTGGATACGTGCGCAAGCAAATGATTACCACGTGGAGCTTCGATCGACGGACGGAGGAAAGAAATGGGGCGAAGCGCAGTGAATAAGTTCGGCGAGGAAACACGCACTGCTTATAAAAGCAAATTAAAACAAATGGAGAAACTATGGACAGGCGGTGTAGGTTGTGTAGACTGTTTAGCTTAACCAGCGCAAATTCTCAAGAATTGTGGGAGAGATTACCCTGAATAATATAACAACATAAGATTAAAAACTCTTCAAGACAAACGAAGACAACATTTAATTAAAGATGCTCCCCGAGGCACCTGGAAAAACGAATGGAGAAGTCAATCGGAAAAAAGGGATGAGATTTTAGTGCAGATTGCTCACGTCTCAGAAATCAGAATTCAATCAGATACATAATTAACAGCAGACATTAAAAAAGAACTTAGAACGAGAGCACAATAAAGGTAGAACTAGAGTATGGAGTCAAAAAACTGCCGGAGACGGCCGGTCGGAGCAAAGAATGAAAATGGTGGGTGGCACTCTGCTATGGCGATCGCTCACCGCAACATTGATAAGCTTCACATAAGGGCAATGTATCAATACGGGACAGTAGAAAGCAAGGAAAGAATTTTCAGACATACGTGGGTAGAATTATTGAGAGTTAAGAAAACTTCCGCAGGAAGAATCCTTAGATATTACAGGGGAATAAAAGATATCAATATGTGGCAAGATCCTAGCAAAACTGATTGGAAGTGATCGAAAAATATCAGAAGCACTATGTTTTTCAGATTACGACTGGCCGAGAAAAAGTTTCTCAGGAAGAAAACACCAAATGTATAGAAAGAATCTTTAGAAGTAGCGAAAGAGCGCACCAAAATCCAACTCAACAGTAAAACTGACAAGCCTTCAGTTTAACACCACTCAATCAAGCAAACCCACCGAAAACTTAAGAGAGAAAAAAGTTTAGAGCGAGGTTATTTGCAATGAAAATCTCTTTTCTCATCAATTATCTTGATTTATTTAATTCTTGTTCTTGTTCTTCTTTTTTTTCTTGTTCTTCTTCTTCTTATTGTTCTTGTTCTTGTTCTTCTTCTTGTTCTTCTTCTTCTTGTTCTCCTTGTTCTTGTCCTCCTTGTCCTTGTTGTTGTTGTTGTTCTTCTTCTTGTTCTTGTGCTTCTTGTTCTAGTTCTTGTTTTTGTTCTTCTTCTTGTTCTTCTTCTTTTTGTTCTCCTTGTTCTTCTTGTTCTTCTTGTTCTTCTTCTTCTTGTTCTTAGCTTCTTCTTGTTCTTCTTGTTCTTGTTCTTTTTGTTCTTCTTCTTGTTCTTCTTCTTGTTCTCCTTGTTCTTCTTGTTCTTCCTCTTGTTCTTCCTCTTGTTCTTCTTCTTGTTCTTGTTCTTCTTGTTCTTGTTCTTCTTCTTGTTGCTGTTCTTCTTCTTGTTCTTGTTCTTCTTCTTGTTCTCCTTGTTCTTCTTGTTCTTCCTCTTGTTCTTCCTCTTGTTCTTCTTCTTGTTCTTGTTCTTCTTGTTGTTGTTCTTCTTCTTGTTGCTGTTCTTCTTCTTGTTCTTGTTCTTCTTCTTGCTCTCCTTGTTCTTCTTCTTGTTCTTCTTGTTGTTGTTCTTCTTCTTGTTCTTCTTCTTCTTCTTGTTCTTGTTCTTCTTCTTCTTCCTGTTCTTGTTCTTGTTCTTCTTGTTCTTGTTCTTCTTCTTGTTTTTCTTGTTCTTGTTCTTGTTCTTCTTTTTCTTCTTGTTCTCCTTGTTCTTGTTCTTCTTCTTGTTCTTTTTCTTCTTGTTCTTGTTCTTCTTCTTGTTCTTGTTCTTCTTGTTCTTGTTCTCCTTTTTCTTGTTCTCCTTGTTCTTGCTCGTCTTGTTCTTGTTCTTCTTGTTTTTCTTGTTCTCCTTGTTCTTGTTCTTCTTGTTCTTGTTTTTCTTGTTCTTGTTCTTCTTGTTCTTCTTGTTCTTTTTCTTGTTCTACTTCTTCTTGTTCTTCTTGTTCTTGTTCTTCTTGTTCTTCTTGTTCTTGTTCTTCTTCTTGTTCTTCTTGTTCTTGTTCTTCTTGTTCTTGTTCTTGTTCTTGTTTTTCTTGTTCTTGTTTTTCTTCTTCTTGTTCTTCTTCTTGTTCTTCATTTTGTTCTTCTTGTTCTTGTTCTTGTTCTTCTTCTTCTTCTTCTTCTTCTTCTTCTTGTTTTTGTTCTTCTAATTTTTCTTGTTGTTGTTGTTGTTCTTCTTCTTGTTCTTCTTGTTCTTGTTCTTCAAAAACATCAAAGTCAACAACATCGAGAACAGCACATCAAAAATTAAAAAAAAGTCATGGCATACGCGAACATATTTTCACGGATAAAATACACTATTATATAATATAGACGAAAGAAGGGTCCATTCAGAGCTCATTAATTTACCCCCCCCCCCTCCCCCCTTAATTTACCCTGCTCCAGTAAAAGATAAGAAAAAGCGTACGATACCAAGACCATAAAAAATCTTCGACGAGCTTTCTTTTTTCTGGTGAAGACGACCACTTGACCTTACGTGAAGTGTTTCACTTGTTCTTCTTTAGAAAGATAAACTAGAATGAGTAAAATATACAAAATTGAATAAATAGCAAACGTTTATATTGAAATTAATCAAAGGGCATCTAATTGATATACTTTAAGGAGTTTCACGTTGTTAAAACTTTTAGTTAAAGAAAGTCAAAAAGAGATACTGATCAAGAAGTATTTTCTCAGTGTCACCATTGAAGCACAAACTAAATCGGACAAAAAAGGGTCGAACAAATCATTTAGCAGTCAATCTGTAGAAATACCAGTCGAAAAGTGCTATGAAAAAGAACAGCTAATTAAATATTAAAAAAATCATCGCAACTGAAAATCGGAGAGATCAGACACATTGAACGGACTCAGTAACACCCCGACGCTCCATTCACCTATAGACCTGCACCTTTCGAAACTCTTTTCACTGTACCCTTATAAACTGCAATTGCATTGTTTTTTTAGGGTTACGATCATTGTTCTGTTTTTCGTCCTTTTGTTCTTTCGACCAACCGTGTAAGACTTTGCAAATGGTGCAGGTCGTCCCCCATTCCGCCATATTTAGGTACCCCTCCTTAAGTAACTTTGTACCATTTAAAGATGAGTAAAAGCATACCACCATACCAAGTCCATAAAAGGTCGTTGTCTTCTCTATTCAGTGCTGCAATACAATCATCATGTTCTAAGGAAGTCTTCTTGCGGCGAAGATCACCCTAGCCGGCGATTATTCCAAGGAGAAGTCTTGCAATCAGCTAAGAAAGAGAAACTTAGATGAGTATCATAGAAATGAAGAAATAGCTGTAGCTGTTCATGAGAACGAAATTAATTGAGTCATACTATTGAGATATTAGATTATTGGTAAAATACTAGTTGTTTTGTAACTGATTTCAGCCAGACATTTGGAAGTACTATTTTAGCAAACCATTACATTCTTTGAAGTATTCGGAAAGCCTAAGGTTCCCCGCGAATTTTAACTGAAGGCGTGAAGGTCGTGTATATAACCCACTAAGTAAACCTACAATTCAAACGTAAAAATGTGTTTTTAATATTAGGGTTGTAGTCATTCAGTTTCCGTTGCGCAAAGTTCTCTCTTTTCAGGCACATAAAATGATGTGGAACACCTTTTGTCATGTGTTAAACATGCACATGTGAACTACACCAACCACAATAAGCTGAAACCGTTCATAGTTTTATGAGCTATGTAGGCGCGAACTAGCAGATTTAAATTAAGGCAATCATTTACCTTTAGTAACAATACAGCTGTTTGGTCCAAACGTCAGAGCCACAATCTTCTCCATTCGTCAGAACTTTTCTCCAGGTTTTTGGTACTGATAATGTTGCTGGCTGGTTTCCATCTTGACTTGAGTCCACTTCAGTTCTTTTCCTTTCTGCCTTTGGAACGTTGAGTCTTCACATTGATTCTTGAGATTTTGCATCCTCTTCATCTTGTCCTTTGCTTTCTTCTTAGATGTTCTTCCTCTTCTTTCATATTCCATGCATGTCCTCTTCAGCTTGCCATCATGATCGAGCTCTAACTAAATTGTCTAACTTCACAAATTCGCGCGACCAGCCCCTGGAATACAAGTCTTTCCAAGAACTCCCGCACCGCTGAATTTTATGTAAACGCAAAAGCAGTTTACGTTATGTCTAAATTTCTACGGAAATACGCGCGACCAGCCCATGGAATGTCTAACATTTCATGAACTCCCGCGTCTTCTTAGCTAACTTGATAAATAATGCCATAAGACGCTAAGAAACAAGTTTATGCTACCCACCAAATTACAACCGATAATCGCGACCCTCTCTTATTACAAAAGTTAATAGTTTATATGAAGTCTACATTGAAGTGTCTGTAATGAAATACCAATAAAAGGTTATGCGTGGCGTAAAAGTTACATACATTTCTTAACAACCAAAACGCCATCAAGGCAAGATTATGACTAACCACATGCTTATGACAATCACTATTACAAAAGTGAAAATAGTGAGCTTATTAAGGCTGGAAGAAAGTAATAATGAGAATAACGAATTAATGTTATACCCAATCAAAAGAGAAAGTAGTAGTATGGGCAATCCACAGAAAAAGCAAAACGTCTGCTGTCGTATTTTTTCTATTTACTGAACAAAGGACCATAAAAGATCGAATCGGCGAGAAAAAAAGATCGAACGGAAAAACAAAAAACATTCTAAAAAAGCCGACAAGACCAGCAGAATCGCAATAGTATGCTTGAAGGCGCTTGAATGTCGAATTCAGGATTCGATCTCAAGCTTGTTACAGGAGTGTCTTCTCCTGTGATAATCCAAAAAGCGAGAGTAAAGTTAAACAACTTAACTCAGGCTATGGATTATCTTAGAAAAAGAAAGTTGAACAAGAAAGTAAATTTCGACTTGAACGCCGACGAAAAAAAGAAAAAGACACAACTAAGTTCACTCAGCTGTCGGGTTCTGTGCAATTAAACTAAACTGGTTTTATCCTAAAATAATTTGGCTTTTGCACAGTTCCCATTTCGTTATAATTGTCATTTTCTCATGAGAGGGAAGGCACATCTAAAAAAAGCACCCTTCCAACTGAGGTCACCTTCGTGATAAACCAAAGTTCAAAAGTGCCTCATGAAACGCACCTTCACCCCGAAAAATACTATTAACATGAAGAAAAGCTATCGAATAGTAAATAAACCCATCTACATCCCACTAAGTACTCAAGCCAGCTGGTAACAAGATACCAACTGGCCTGGTGTACTCAAAAAAGCGTTCAAGCACACACAAGTTTATTGTCCGGTCCATCGAGTCTGCTTCACCCAAGAATTGGACTCGAAGGATTGGACTTAAGAAAAATCTGAATGGAACTTTACCCTGATTGGTTCGCCCCAGTGGCAGAAAAAATTCTGCTACTGGGCTGAAGCCATTAGCGCGCGCGACATGCAAAAAGCGCAAAAAGGCGGCAACGAAACCGGACATCGAAGCGAAAAACGAAAACGAAATCGCAAAACGACGGTCGAGAAAGCCAATTAGCAGCCAATCGTTTGAGAAAACCAATAGTGGAAAAAGCGAAAAAAACCGAAAAAAGCCAATTAGACGCCAATCCGTCGAAAAGCCAAAGGTGATGAATCCAAACAGCAAATGATGAAACCGGAGCAACCGATCAAAATTTAAAAAGTCGTCGAAAAAAATCGGAGATCGAACATATTTACAAATAAAATATAATTAAGGCTAAATTATATAGAAGAAGGGTCCATTCAGAGCTCATTAATCTACCCCCCTTAATTAACCCTGCCCCAGTAAAAGATAAGAAAAAGCTTACGATACCAAGACCATAAAAGGTCTTCGACTAAGTTTCTTTGTTCTTTATCTCTTTTGTTCTGCTCCATTCCGTTGGATGTCCGGCCTCTCCTGGCAAAGGTGTTCTCATGTGAAGTCTTGCAAATGATATATCTAAAAAAGAATTTTGATGAGCTTCATAGAATAAGAAAAAAAATTTGGCTCGTAATTATAGTGCAATGTGACTAAGAAATCTTCACGCTTACGCTGGTAAAATTCTAAATCTAAAGCAATAGTGTGCACTGAAAACTTCCCAACAGAATGCGCACAGGGAAAGTTGTTAGTAAAACAAAGATAGAAAAAGAAACTTGAATCAAGAAGCGCCTTTTCTATGTTCAAGATTTCAACAAAAGTATACAGCTATTTCAATTAACGTTGTCGGGTTAAAATCAAGCTAAAAGACAAGACCGCAATGTTTTGTGGGATAATTTTTTATGAATAATTTCTTCAAAATCATCCTTGCACGTTCAGGTCATTGTACTGCTAATTACAACCTATTGTTTTCTTCCAGGCATGACTGATTTTGATGAATTTATTCATAAAAATCCCACGTTAACTTTCGGTCTTGTCTTTTAGCCTCATGCTTTGAACCGACAACGTTACAGTCATTTCAACTAACGTTGTCGGTTCAAAGCATGAAGCTAAAAGACAAGACCGAAAGTTTACGTGGGATTTTTATGAATAAATTCATCAAAATCAGTCATGCCTGGAGAAAACAAAAGGTTGTAATTAGCAGTACAATGACCTGCACGTGCAGGTATAATTTTGATGAAATTATTCATAAAAAATAATCCCACAAAACATTGCGGTCTTGTCTTTTAGCTTTATTTTGATCCGACAACGTTAATTGAAATAGCTGTATACATCTAATATAAAGTATTAAAACTGAAATCAATTAATAAGTTTCAATTGCAAAATGATAACCAACTGTCACCTTTCTTAAATCGTTCAGTATTTGTTTGCCTCTTTACTGTTGTGTAAATTACCGCATTAGAATTAAAAATAACAATCTTTGAAACCGATTTAAGATAAACGTTTCAACCATTTCCTTTGTTTTTACTGGTTAAAATTCGCATGTCCAATATACACTAAAAATTCGCGCCTTGGGATCACTTGGCCCGTTGTGTACAAAATGTATCGGAAACAAGAGAAACTGGCCGAATGCCTTACTGTTTCTCAATAATCAAGTCAAGAGCTCAGTATTTTTCCCTGATCTGTTCGTCTTGACACATTAAAGCCCAGAATCTTCATGACATTATTCCTTTTAGCGGGTATTTACATGTGGTTAAGCACCCAGATCTGTCCATGTTTCCATGAATTTGACCTGAACGCAAGCGCTGTGATGTAAAGACCTTTTTTGCGCAACCACATCCTGTATTCTAAAATTGTCCTTTAATTAAGGAAGTAAGCCCGGTGTAAAAACGATCTTTGCATTTTTTATCACTGAAGTCAGTTTTCGTTGCGCAAATCATTCACTCCTTGTGAATGAATGTTAAAGGGCAGTTTGTTATGAACAAGCTGAACAAACGCAACCTACGTACAACAACCACAAAATGTTTCAACTGTTCATAGGTTTAGGTTTTAGCTAGATAGTTAAGTTAAAGATTTATAAATTTAAAAAACAAAACGATTTATACACTTACCTTGAGCTACAATGTAGCTGTCTGGTTCAAAAGTCAGAGTTGTAAACTTTTCCAATCGTCATGATTATTTTCCAGGTTTTGGCACCCGATTGTAATGTTCTTGACTGCTCTTTCCGCATCATGACATATTTTGAGCTTAATAAATATCAAACGTTGTTCAGGATTTCTTTCCGGCAAAGGACAATCTTTGAGGAAAATATAAACAACAAAATAAACAAACAATATTTCGGCAAGAGCAAATTAACTTAAGCAAGGCTCGTACCGTCGCAAATGTTACCCTGTAGACAATCTTTCTCTCACCTTGTTTTAGCCAAAACTCTTTCTGCAGTCTTTTCCCTTCTTCTGTAGTCCCATGGAAGGATTTTACCAGACATTTGACATGAAAGAACCAATAATTTTGGAAATTTTGCAGCATAATTGTATCTTAGAACTGCTTTACTAGTTGAGAAGAGTGAACTAATTTCAAAATCACGATGCGAGCTGCGAAAAAACAGCGTGAAAGTAGCGCCAAGTTTTGAAGCGTGAGCCCTTTGCGTTTTGTGATTGGTTCTCCACCTCTTAGGCGTTTTCCCATTGGCCAGTTTGTGACAGCTAAATAAGAAACTATTGTTTGCCACTAGCACGTGCATTGGCGCTTTAGGTAATTTTGTGGCGGCGAGCCTTAAAGTCGAAAAAAATATCGAAATTTAAATTTTTAACTAGTAGGATCGTAAAGGGGTGTCACAAATCGAAGAATTTGATTATCAAAAGATGAGAAAACGAAACTCGCTGCTTTGTTTTGTTCTATTATGACAATCCGATACTGAATTTAAACAAATAATTGGTTTTATTAAAAACTGGATCATTGTATAATGCAATTCAAGGGCCAGTGTGATTGGCTTAGCGGCCATGGTATATGAGGCATAATATACCATGCCCATGAAATCGCGGCCATTAAATTGTCTTTTGGTTGTTCTTGCAAACAGAAATCAGCAAGGTCAAGCAACATTTCCTGGTTGTTTTTAATAAAACAATTATCCACTCGCGCTTGTTGGATAACGGCCAATGAAAAAATTCATTATTAAATTTATTGATGTTGTCAAAAAAAAAAAGGAAAAAAAGAAGAAACCGGAAGAAAGCCGTACACGGTGCTTGTTGGGGGAAAACGGATTCTTTTTTGGGGGGAAAGCACGATTAGGTAATTGTTACATTGGTTAACAATGATAATGGGTGAATTATTAAATTCAGACTGTAACAAAAAGAGTACATGAACCAGGGTAAACTGGGTGAGGCAAGAGTTAAATAGATAGAGCAAAGCGCCATTTCCATCGGTGTGAAATGGTATCTTCTTTGGGGAAAATCAAGTTCCCTTCCTTACGATCTACATAAATTTGACTACGCGTCTTTTTTCTTCCGGTTTTATCTTTCGTCCAAACTAATCGCGGCTGCGTTTTTGACCACCGAAAATGGGTCTATTTGAAAACGCTCTTCCATAGAAGGTCATAGAGTGATCTTTGACTGGTTGCGCAAGCAGTAGGAGTACAAGCCCAGAAACGAAATGAAAACTGAAATGCAATTTTTGCTTTCTTTTCCTTGGATTGTAGCTTTGTTACTTGCAACTTACGGCTCTGACACTCGCTGCTAAAAAATTGTGCTATTGTCGACTCATGTATTCTAACACGGTCGTATGTTTGCGCCGTGCATGAACGAGTATGTAGGGCTGAAAGGAGATCTTAGCAAGGACAACTGGAATCCAAAAGAAAACTGGAAGCAACCACGCATTTTTAAGCGATAATTAAACGACAATTTTTAAAAGCTTCAAAAACACAAAACAAGATACAAATTCCTCGACCATCCCGAGATGCACAGAACGTATGCGCAGAATCAAAAGAAAGAGCGTCGGCGTAGGAGGCTAGTTTGAGATCACATATAATTTGTTTCCTGTGGAAGCTAAGGTCCTGGTAATCTTTGGTGACAATCTTGTACTTTGAAACCGGTACTTTAATTACTGATGAGGTGGTTGCTATCTTTTAAATGGGGATCAGGATACGTGCCAAGCAACGCAATTGGGATCCGAGAACAAAACAGGAGGAAAGGGAGGGGGAGGGAATGCCAAAGAGCATCAGATTGAGACAAATATTGAGAATAATTTCAAAACAAACTTCTTTAATCAGTTTGTAAACTAGTTTATTGATGTTTTTTTGGAGTTTATGGCGTCTTTAAACAATTCTTCCACAAACAGCGTGAATTCATCTTTGTCCTCAACATCTGGAAAACACTGGAGGCAAAGGTGTGTTCTGGAACTTCCAAACCATGAATGTGTCTCAAGAGAATTTGCTAAACAGTCTTGCCCATGATTTTCTTCCACTTCTGCACCTTGGCTCGGACTGACAGTCAAGTGTTTAAACGACAGCTTTGAAGACATTTCAGTACGTATATCACTTGTTGAAGTTACACCTCGAAATGTCTTTTCAGCTCTTGACTCTGCGTTACTAACAACACAACAGTCAACAGCAGACACTTTTCCCTTTATTTTTTTGCTGCTTTCAGGTTGGCTTTTGATGTTGTGGAGGCTTTCCAAAAACAACTTCTTTTCCTTGTTTAATTGACCTGCTAAAGACTGAAGCTCTTTCTTTCCTTTCCCATTTCCTGGCAGTCAAAAGAAACGGTACAAAGTTATCGTGTCAAAGTATCAGTCTGTATACAGGTACATGTAATAACGTAACCTGAGTGTCAGGCCTTCCTAAGGGGAGGGGGAAGGGGACAGAAAAACCCTCATGCACCCCCCCCCCCCCCCCCCACTTCGAAAAGCTTGATACTCAGGCTAGTAATAACGAGTTTCTTGTACGGGTACTTTGTTTTTGGACAAAGCCAGAAGTTTTGGAGGCACTCCTTTTGGTACAAGCTTAAAAGATATCTTTTCAATCAAGCCATAAAATTAAAGGAAACAGAAATAACCAAAACCTATACTTATAATATTGTAAGACCAGGTATAGGTCCATTGCACTACAATTTTCTGTGTTTACACTTGACGAATTTCTGGTGAGATTTCTAGAAACATATGTCCCACCCCCGTTGGTAGAATTAGCAGAAGCCAATTTGATAATATATCTACCATTTGTTATAAGGGGGAAATCTGTGTACTTACAAGATATGCATCAGAGTGCATGGGATCTGCTGGGAGTGTTCATCCACAGTAATAGCCCATATATGGAGGGCAAGCACATGGATATTATACAACATTATTTTATTTAATGGATGTTTCCTGAACTAACCTTTTGCTTCTGTAATGACCTTGGTAGTGTATTTTCTAAGAACTTGATCAGCCTGATAAATAATACTTGTTATGCAAGCTAGCCTCGACCTTTCCTGTCAGGAAAAAAACATTGTGAGGTTCCTTCACACCTATGGGAGATCATTGGAAATTCTAAGGCACGGGGAGTGGGGTCACAAAAAACACAGTTTTTAAAGGAAAGCATGGGGCTAAATATTGGAATTTTGAGAGGGATGGGGTGGGAGGGGCACACCAAAAAAGATTTGTTGGGAATGGTATCGATATTTAATGGAAAAACAGTTTATAGAAACCTTTCCCTGGAACAAATTGGGATAATATTGTAATTTATATTTTTTGTAAGCACCATCATTCCACAAAGCATCCCCTTTTATATGATTGTACGTATTATTTCTAATAAGTGCTCCCCTGTTGTATGAGTGTTTCTTAATAAGCACAGTCACTCTATCAACTGTGGAAGCCTCTATGCATTTCTGGGAGTGTCCCTATGATTATGTATAATACACCAGAGACACTGAAACTATTGAAGACAGAGACTATTCTGAAATTATAATGATTGTTACTGTAAGTTTTAGTTTTTGCTGTCGTTCCCTAATGAGAACCCTGTATTATGTTGTGGTTCAAAATCTTTTTGGTTTAAAAATTTCCAAACCAGTTTGATTTTTATTTCATTTCGTCTCAGATTATGGTAATGAATACTGCACAAAGGAAAATAAAAATTACACTGGTTTGAACAATTTCAACCACCCCCCCCCCCCCCCCAAAAAAAAAAAGAAAAAAAAAATTAAACCACAACATATGTATCCAATAACTGCTCTCTCTCGACAATTATTGAGAAAGCATCCTTGGGGGTAAATAAAATCTTTGTGTTCACTACTGAAGGCACAAAAGATTAAACTTAAGAGCCACTTACCTTCTCTTCAAAGTTTTCCTCAACTGTTTGTTTCACAGGGTGCTTCAGTGCTTCTGAGACAAGTTGCATCACACTTTCGCTATTAATATAATTGCATTTCATTATTGCATCAGTCGCAAAATATTGCATGAACTACACACTGGTAACATGGTAATACAACTAGGTGGAATTTAAACTGATTACACAAACTGCTTGTTAAATTCTTTAGTTAACGTAAATTTATTTTGTTGATACAAGACCCTTTCAGTGATGTTAGCAACAATAGCAGTAGGCCTGGGCCTTTTGTCCATAAAAATAAACGTTTTAACCCCAGTTCACATAACTTACAGTATCTGGTCATTTTATATATTCACTTTCATTAAACTCATTTGGTTGCCACATTAGTGGTTGGGATTTCTTGATAGCTCAGTTAATAAGAGTATTGCACTGGTATCACTAAGTCTTGAGCAAGAATCATGTTCAAGTCTGAATATTTTCTTCAGCCATTCTCTGCAACTGCTTCAACCTCGTTTACAAGGGTCTCTCCTGACCCTGGGAATGAGGTTGCAACTGCTTAATATGTTTCTATCTTTGAAACACAATGTAAATGTAAATGTAAATTCATGCAAATTATATGCCAAACATAAGGAAGAGTGTTTCATCTAATTTCCAAACACCAAGAAGTGGGTAATGAAAAAACGAGGTGCAGCCTGATTTTTTTTTTCACCAAATTGTGAGGTCTCTTGGAATAGGACAAAACACTCTTTTGTGTGCTTGATATAGCTTCTCAAACCATTAATAATTCTTGGAGAAAATCAAAACAAGTGTTCACCAAATTTTATGATAATTAAGAAGACCACATTTCCAAACCTCCTTCAAGGTAGTGATTTCTTTTGTTTACTCCTCAGGAATTATGAGTTTGAGAATTGCAGTTCACAAATACAATAATTGTTTCACCAATATTACAGTGCAGTGACCTCAACCAGGGCCACTCAACATTGATCAGCCAATCACAGGTCACATTTACAACAAAGGAGTCTGGCTTTGGTAGTTTGTTAACCAATCAAAAACAAGAACATTTCAAAGTGTCAGTTTTTTCAGTGGCCCTGGATGAGTTCGTTGCACTGTAAACATTTGTTTAGTTTACATGTTGTACAGTGTATGTTCAAAGTGATGAGATTAAGAACAAACAAACTAGCTTGAACATGCATCAGTAAATTAAAATTAATACAAGCTTTTACAAATATGAAACTGGGTGACAATCACTTTGAAAGTCCTTGAAAACCCACGGCTTTAATTCCCATTATTGATGTAAACATACATTATTTTAATACTTATTTCCTCTTCAGCTTTCACAGCTAGGTAATACTGCTCCCATGGAAACCTCTCAGGCTCTGGTGGCTCCATTTTATTGAACATGGTCTCTAGGGTGGATGATGATACAGGAAGGTTTCTTAAGCTGTTCCTCTTTAAGGCAATTTCAAGGGGACACTCCATGTACACTTCAGCAAATCCAGCACCATCTTTCTTGAAACAAAAGGGTTAAAATTTTCATAAATTTCTCAAAGTAATAGGAATTTTAAGGTTGCTTAAGGGTTAGAAATACATTGAATTAAAAAAAACTGTTTAGGTCAAAGTCAAATTTATATTTAATAATTTTAACATACAGTAACACTGGTGGAGGCAATGAGGCACAGTGAAGTAGTGGGGGAGGGGGTGGGGCACTCCCCTATATAAGCTATACAGGTATGAACAGCATCAAAGTGTATGGTTTTCGAGCCATTTTGGTCTGAAATAGGGTGTAGATTCTAACCACTTTGGTCTGAAAGTCTGAAAACTGGCATGGATTTCACAAAAATGTGTATGAATTCTAGAAACCAGGCCTGAAAATGGAAATGAATTTTAGAGCTAGGTCTGAAAAAGTGTACCGAAATTAGGGTCAGGGTTTGATTTGAAGGCCTAACTGAGCCACACATCCCCACCAAAAATTATGTGGAGTATTTCTCTGGGTTGGACTTTTGATCAGAACAATTAAACTAAGTTACTTTTCTCATTAATGGAAATTCAAACCAATTATTTTTTACTTACATTTTCTTGCAAGCTGGACATACTCATACCGCATACTGTGGTAGTACATGTTGTCATCCACTAAAACCACATGGGTACTACTGCTCCATCTGTAAGAAGAAATGAATAGCCAGTGACACACTCTTGGAATTGAGTGATGCATTAACTAGGAAGGAAGTTGCCCACATTAACAACTGCCTGTTAATTTCTTTATTTCATGTGAAATTAAAATCTGTCATTCTTTAAGAACCATCCTGTAGTCTTTCCTTTGCATGGGGTACAGGTGTATAGCCTCACCCCCCATTCTACAACATTTACCTGCCATCAGTTGAAGTGAAACAGGAACAGTTTCTTTCCTCTCTGGCCATGATATTTTGAAAGGTTTTCAAGAAATCACGAAAAGAAGGCAATCCTTCCATTTCTAGTCCATCATCATCTACGCCTGCATCAAAACTACTTTTTGTGTGCAGGTCTTTACTTTCTATAATTTTCAAAATTCCGTCCACTGCTTCAATTATTCGCCTTCTATACTGTTTCCACAAAGAATAATTCGTAGAGTCCATAACACCATAAAATGAACATGTATCATCTTTTTTAACACTGTTTTCGTCAGCAATCCTTTCAGCGTAATTCTTATCATGAAGTTGAGATGTATCAATACTTTCATTCAAATCCAAATCCACAGGAATAAAATCATCATAGCACACATATATCACGTGAATAACATCCCCTCTTGTTTTCTGTGCATGTCTTTGTATGTTCCTAGCTAGTGTAGACTTTCCAGACGCCGGAATTCCACAAAGCAAAACAACAGCTGTTTGACAACCTTCGTCCGCCATGTTGAATTTACAAGGACGTTAAGGAACTGGGGCGAGACTTCCCATCATTCTCTTCAGGTGGGATTCAGATCGTTCTCACGTGACTTGTGATTTTTCCGTCAAAATAATTCAAGATGGCGATCGATGGTGGAGCAAAACCTGTGGCCGTCTGGCCTGTGATTGTCGTGACGGCAGTATGGGTGATTGTAGGTGGAGTTGTTCCTTTTTGTATCAGAGGACAGAATAAGAGGTAATGGGAGTCGATTAAATCTCGACTTACTGAACAAAATTTCTTCCCTGTATAAGGACTGTAGTTTGTCACCATGATCAAGTTCCCAAAGTGCAGAGCTTAAAAAAAGTTCAAGTTTACTGACTGAATCATTCATCGAGGAGATGTATGATTACTTATGATTCAGACCTAAGAGATGGTACTGTCAAAAACTTGCTGTGCGTACACCAGTGAAATACTGAAATTTATGTAGATGGGATTTGATATCTCAAAGACTACTTTTCCTTCACAAAATCATGATCATTGCATTGTCAAGCAGATGTAGTGTGATGTAAGGTTTTCAATCAATGCTAAACAAATTACTTTGTAAGAGAAGACTGCATTAAACAGAATTTAGGGCCACCTTTGAAGAATAACTAAAATTTATTTTCAAGTGGGTTGGTGACTCGTTACTCTGTGGGAGACACTGGGGCAAGTATGTGGCTAAACTACAGACTTTTGGGCCACATAAATACATGCAGAGATTCCACACAGCACATTTACATAGACCCAAGACTTAAAATGCTCCTTGCTCTCTGATTCACTGTCAAATGAGCAAAGTAGGTCGTGAAATTCACCAAGTACACATACCTTCAAAAGTGGCCCTCTTTTCTGTAATTCTATAGTTTCTCCATTAAAAAAAATTATATTTGGTTCTTGAAATGTAGGACTTGGCTGGTACACCATGCAGCCACTGAATACATGTATGTCCTTTGTCATTCTCAATGTTTCTAAGCTGTTAAGATATGAATTCACCCAAGGTAGTAAATAAAGTGAAAGTGGCAATTTTTTTTCTGTTGAAAATTGGAGTGTTCTGGGTGAAAATCATCACAGTACTGAAAATTGGATGAATCAAGATAAAGTCAGTATTTTAATTTGATTAACAGTATGGTAACTTTCAATTTCTATTTATGATTTCAGTCTCATACAGACCATGCTGGTATTGACTGCAGTATGCTGTTGGTTATTGTATCCTTTTCAAAGAAGAAAGCTGTAGGCTGTTATAGCAGAGCTATAGCAGAGAGCCCAGGTGGAAATCTTATCAAGATCTTACAAGATTCTTATTAAGTTTCTTAATAAGATCTTAGTAATTCTCTTATCAAGATTCTTGTAAGATACTTGTAAGATTCTTGTAAGATTCTTACAAGAATCTTGTAAGATACTTGTAAGATTCTTGTAAGTTTCTTAAAAGAACTTGTAAGATATTGCAAATTCTTATAAGATTCTGACAAAATCTTACTGAAATGGTAAAGGTTCTTACAAGATCTTGTTGAAATCTTACAGAAAACTTAAAAGATCTTGTAAGAATCTTGTAAGAAACTGAAAGAAATCTTATAAGATTCTTACAATATCTTGTAAGAGTCTTACACAATCTTTTAAGATTCTTACAAGATCTTGTAAGAGTCTTACACAATCTTTTAAGATTCTTACAAGATCTTGTACGATTCTTACAAGATCTTGTAAGAGTCTTACGCAATCTTTTAAGATTCTTACAAGATCTTGTAAGAGTCTTACACCATCTTTCAAGATTCTTACAAGATCTTGTAAGAGTCTTACACAGTCAATTAAGATTCTTACAAGATCTTGTAAGACTCTTACACAATCTTTTTAGATTCGTACAAGATCTTGTAAGAATCTTGCAGAAATCTTATATATTCTTACAAGACCTTGCAATAATCTTACTGACAGAAATCTTTTGTTGTTCCTGAATTTTCTAAGCTCTTTCAAGATTCCTACAAGTTATCGCAAGAGTCTTGTAGCATTCTAGCAAGGGTTTCCACTACATCAACATCAAAATCAACAACAAGAGCTGCATACTCAGATGTTTTGGAACCAAAAAATGAAGTTTATTTGACTCAACAAGCTTTTAGTACTAGTTCCTACTTCAACAATTTTACATTTTAGCAACTCACATGCACTAGCTATGTTCTTGTACAATTTCCTAAATTGAGTGACTACATAATCACAAAGTAGGAGTTTAAGTAAGAATTTAAGATAAATAATCAGTCTGCATGTTAAAAGCAAGAAAACATGAAAGCTTGAAATTATCCTGTATGGCCCCAGTGGAGAAATCAAGAAAATTAAAAAAAAAAGATATAATTTTTTGATGCTATTTTCCTTGCTAAAAAAGCCACCAATAAGAACGATAATTGTTGATTAACTACGGTTTTAATTAAGTGTATGCCCCCATTGGTCAAGCCACATCTACTATTTGCCTCTGAGTAAATGCCAACAGCAACCCACTATTGGCGTCAAAATGTTGAAACACTGTTTGTTAGAAGCATCTCCCTCCCTCCCCCTCCTAAGCAAAGTAAAATAGAAGCAATGACAACGTGCACACCAATTAGCTCAATCAACATTGGCCCAGAGGAAAGGGGAGCAGCGTTTCAACAACTCACAGATGATCACTCAGTTCAACTGGCTCTAAACATGCACTTTGACAGTTTGTGGTGGCTCAGAAAAATACCACAGGTGTTTTTACTTCGCAAGTGTTGCTTGCCAGCTCTAACTTATGAAATCAATAAAATATTGAAAAATTAATGTTCTCCCACATTTCATTTAGCTGCACATCCAGGGCTAGAGGGACCTGTACAGGAAAATAAGACAGTTGTGTTAACTTATGTCCTGACCTACACAGTGTTATCTCATTCTACAAATAATTGACTGGTTACTTTAGTCAGCATTCTCACAATGTTTTGTAGCAGCACATGCAGACAACTCAGCACTGGCTGCCTTGTTCATAGGAAACCCAAGTCTAAATTTACATGTAACTGATGTAAAAAGAAAATTCTAAGCTCAAGTACAAAAAGATGATTATGATGATTTCATTGTTAACTGTATGGGACTGTCTGGGCGGTGCAACTTACATTGTAGTTGCACCTGCAGTGAAATAGGTCACTCTTTAAGAAAAAATGATTGCATTGATCGAAAGGATTGTTACTTTGCTTACTGTTTTCAACTATGATATCAAGTGCTGATCAAATACTGCCATTATGTAAGTTACACAATTTTATTTAGTATTATAATGTGTTCCTGAGTAGAAGTAGCAGAAGTCACATCATTCACAACAAAATTAAATCAGTTAAAATAGACTCCAACGGTCATAAATATATAAGTGAGTTTATTGAGCAGGATTTGGTGACTTGACCATGAAGCTGCAGTCTTGAGTCCCAACCTTGACAACAAAATGGAGTTGAAAATCTACAGTAAAACCGAAAAATTGTGCACTTTAAGTCAGTTCTTCTGAGTGATCACAATGACCACTAGGCTGCCATTAACTTTTTAGACAATGTTGCAGTGAGTTTCTCACCCGTAACAAATTATCTTGTTAGTTCCTGATCTGAGTAAATGAGTCATACACTCCACGAAGATCATAAACTGATCTTCACGCCAAATCAAGATCGATCACTCAAGTCTTTTACTTTAGCTTATACCAAGACCGTCATGATTTTAACCCGGCTACAAATTACTCTGTAAAAATGTTTGCAAAGGCTTCATATTAAAACTAAATAGGGAATGACCACCTCAACAATCTTCAAGAAGCATAAATGCATGCACGTTGTCTGTAATTCGCGTGGACGATCACACATTTTCATACAGTCTTTCACAAAATGATTGGCGTTGAAACTTACCTCTTTCTAAAAAGTGGTTGTCCACAGTTTGCTGCATGAAGCCATCATTTTTTTTTAGCTTAAACAGAGGTAAAATCCAGAGGAAATGTGTGCTTTATACTTGAATCCCGCCTAAAATGACAGGTCTGAAAAACGACTGCGCATGCGCTTGGTTTGGCGCTCTCTCGCGCTCAGTTCGATCGTTCGATCAAGGAAAGTTCACCGCTATGACGGCTTTACCCTTGCGGGCGATTCCAAGGCGATTATTACTTTTAAACAAGATGGAACTGGACGCAGTTTGAGAATGGTTGCGGTGAAGGGAAAGTCTCTGACATACTGAAGTTATTTCGAGGGAATGTTGGTTATCAGAGGAAGTTTAAGGTGGCTAATTCCGACAAAGGTCGCGTCTCCGTTGAGGGTCGTTGAGATGAATCAAGAATGGCAGCGCCCGGTGAGTCGGATTGTCTGATTTCAAGACGTTAGTTTAGTTTGAATAAGATTAACAATTAAAATTTCAGTGACATTAACGAAAGTAATTCTTTGTAAGCACAGTTTAATGACAATTTGGCTCCCAAACAAGGCTGCAAACAAGGGATGAAACTGACAAGTCTACATCGTACGTGAACATGTGCTTTTGAAATCATTGTCACTTGATATCACTCGGATTTTATCATGTTTGATTACACATTCCAACATAAAGTAAAGTAATGTTATAACTGTGAAAAACTAAACGTGTTGTCCACGTTTGCGTGAAATGTTTAGTCCATTTTGCTGACAAATTTTGTTTGCCTTGGTTTTTTTAAGCTGTATTTTTTACCCACTTTGTGTACAGATGTACTTCCACTCTCTAGTGGAACTTCACATTGGTGACTGTTCCAAGAGTGTATTGAAAGTTATTTATTTTTTTAAACCAAGAGAGTAGTTCAAAAGAATGCTGCCACTCTGCAAAGGCAACATGAGCCCCACTGTTCCCATGTAGGTGGCTGTCTAAAAGAAAAATCCCCTGTGCAGTTGGAATAAACACAACTGTGTTAGATCTTAAAATGAAAACTGATGTTGTGTGCCCTTGTGCCAGAACTTGTCGCCAGTAGAAAGGCAAGGAAGCTGTTGGATTTGTCTCTGGAACAATGCTCACAGGCAGTTCAGGTCCAACAGTGGTATGTCCAATGGCATTTTTCAGTGCTGTGGATGCTTGAAGCGCTTCTAACACACCAAATGTTTGAGGGGTATTTGTCACTGAGTCATACATACTATTCCCTGCTAAAATTCCCTGAACAACTATCTGATAGACCCATGTTTGGCTGAGTGGACTCTCCATCACAGGAATGTCAACATTGGGTGAAAAAAACATTTTGCCAAACAAAAGGGCAATAAATGTACAAGCATTACTTCCTGTTCTTCCAAGAATTGTTGACTGAGAGATAGCATATGGGAAGGACCAGTAAGTGATGTTAACATCGTGTTGCGGTGGGATGATAATGGGTGTGAGAACACGAGGAGAGCTGTTAGAGTGAGGTACATGTACAGTAGTTGGAGCTGAAGAGTGATGATGTGTTGAATGGTTGGGTTGGGATGGAAGAGGGATTGTTGCATAACTATTTAAGGTGCTGTCAATCTTCGTAGCCCATTCTGTTGAAGAATAGAATGATTGAGCCTCGGTTACAGTCATGCTTGCAGGTGTACTAATACATTCTTCTTCATGAATGTCTTCATTATTTTCAAATGTATCAGTATCCTTAGAAGTTAGAAGTCCAGTGTTGAATGTGTTAGCCAATTTTTGCACTTTTTTCTTTAGAGGAACTAAACAGATTGGGCAACAGTCATGTGAAGACAAGCACGATTGATGGAAACAGTGAAAGCAAGCCAGTCTTTTCACTGTGCTTGTGTCTCTCCTTGTGCAAGTTGGAAAATCACAGTAAACATTTGGGTCAGGTTCCAGGCCAGGTTCCACATCATCCAAGTTGTAACTCAATGGAAAACACTTCGTGTCAACTATGGTGTCAAAAGTTGGCAGATAATACTGTGGTTTCCCTTTTGGCTTTCCATTTTTTGTAAGTGTACGTTCTACCTGCCAAGAGCAAAACAAACAAAATCAATAGACAATGAATAGACATGACTGCACTTCCAGGTGTGTATAGTTGTATATTTTTTTTTTATTTCAATGTAGTGGTTTGTTTTTTTGTTTACATTTAAGCAGTTTTAAATTGAGCATCAAAAGTCAATTGCATTTCTATGGTTTTGCATTGGTTTGCTCTTTGATTGGCTGGTCCCACCACTTTCTCAACCAGGGAGAAGCAAAACCAAACAAATCATGAGTTGCAACCCTTCCTTGCCTTGTACTGGTTACTTGTTATTACTTTGAATTCTAATTGGCTCATTGTGCTTTGTGCCTCTATCATGATTAGCTGGTGTAATATCTTTGGGTTGATTTTAAGACACTCAATAATATTGAAAAGTGCTCTATTATATTTTTCAATAAGTGGATTGATGTTACTATTTACCTTTTCACTTAATAGGGTTTCGAATTTACAAGTTTAACAAAAGCTGATCATAGAAGTATTTTCAGATGTTAGTTCCTGTATTTATTTCTGAGTGTTCATTTGTCTAGTTTAGTTATATACAGAAAACTTGTAATTTTTTTTCATGGGCACCTTGAAAACATTGCAACACACTGTATTTCCATGTTTGGGCATAGTCTAGATTATGAAATTGTAACAATTTATCATATATTTTTGTCTTAGGATTGTTACCTGGTGTGATTTCTGACAGTTCCTTGAAACACTCCGAAACAGATCAAGTAAGAATTCTGCTGTTTTTCCTGCGATGAGCCACAAGTTTGGTTCAGGATGACCTTGGTGGTATTGAGGAACAAAGGACTGTACAAAATCATTTAAAAATCCTGACGATGCTATAGATTTTGCTGTGTCTTCAATGCTCTTTGCATCATCAAACTTTTGAGTGTTTCTTCGCAGCACAGAGTGCCAGACTTCAACCTTTTTTTCAGTGATTATTTTGAGAATGCTTGCCTTCTTTGACCAGTATTCAGGAAGATGTTTGCATTGGTATGCACAGTCACTCAAAAAGGACAGGGTTGATTTATCATAGTGTTTCCTTCTCCAGCAAATGAAAATTATTGCTATTTGTGCCATAACTTTCTCGTACAACTTTAAGTCACCACTTCTGAAAATGTTATACTGATAGAAAACCAGGGGCAAAACATGTTCAAGCAAGTGCAAGATGGTCACATATTCATGTTGCTTGCACTTTCCAAATTTTTCCAGTACCTTTTGTCTGATCAGTTGCCAACCAACTAAGGCAGCAGTCACACATAGGGATGTCCGAAATGGTTTTGGTTTTGATGCCAAAGTACCTCCAAACACCCATGAAAACAATTTATCAAAAAAAAATTTAAAATTCAAAACAACATCTTCATAAGCATTAAGACAGACGTGGAATGGCCCTTGCTCTGGTATAATGCTAACGTTGGGATTCCATCCACTTGCTATCAGCTTTTTGGGATAATACCATCCTGGCCAATCAGCGGGCAGTGGTATAACAAATTTCTTGCTATATAACTGAAGTTCAGGGCACTTGTTCAGTACACGCTCAAGGGCCATTTTGTAATCTTCCATGCTCTTTAAATCTTGTTGAAACTCGTCGATTAACATGCATGTCTCCAGTGTCTCAAGGTCTTGTCTCGTTGGGTCTGAGTACACTCTAAACAACAAAACAGTACATCAGTAAATAATAATACACTAAATACAGGTTTTTTAGTCTGGGAACTGTAGTTAGCAGCCCTGAGTGACTGTAAAAATTGTTCACTAACTTGTATAAGAGGACTAAACATTTATGTATTCACTCATTACAAAATGTTACTTTTTATTCTTTTTATTGTGGTTATTGTTGACTATTTTTGTCTTGTTTCATAGTTATAATAATAACAGTGAAAATAAGTGTTTTTTAATATTGTTTTCTTTTAATTTTACAAGACTATTTTCTGTGAAGGTTCATGACGGTACATGTAACAAATTATACTTGCATGTACCTTAGTTCTTGCAGTGCTGCCTGTAATCTTCCTGGATCAATGTTTTGCATGTAAGTTGGAAGTTGGTCCCAAAACTGTTTAGTCATATCCCTTAATGAATTTGCCAATGTTTGCAGGACAGATGTAACATTAATTCCTCCAACACAGGTCCTCTGTTCTCCATTCACACTTATTGCAACTTGGCTGTGTAAGGGCAATGCTTGCCGTGGTACTGCATGAACTGATGGATGAACATCTGCTAAGCAGGATGCCATGTGGATGACATTTGTCCGTACTAACTGTGCTGGTGTATGAAGTGAATGGATGTTGTGGAAGTCGTCTAGCATTAAAACTATAAAACATTGAAGCTGTTGAGAAAGACATTATTCATTATCGCACATGAGTTTATCACACCTGAAAATAAAGGAAAGTTAATTTTTAAAAACCAAGAGTAGAATTGAAACACAACATAAGTAAACCATGAGTAAACAACATTTTTGTCACATTTCTGTTATTAGGAGATAAAAAAATTTAGCGGTAAGACCTTCCTTCTTTATTTAAAGGTTTTTCTTCTTAGACAACTGGTACACAACTTTTAGTTATAAGGGTTATGCTGATTTACACTTGACAGACTGACCTCATTTGCTCTCTGAAATTGTTGTGATACAAAACTTGTGTGTTGTTGACTCAGCGTAGCTTTTAACTGCTGTACTGTTCTGGGGGTTGTGCTGAATCCCAACACCTGGCCAGCAGACAATCCTCGCAACGACATGCCACAGCTGGCTGCATGTAGTCCACTGTCCTTCTGTAGGGCAGAAGTTTTCTGTGACCTGTCACATAGTTAAAACAAATTGGTTTACATTGTTATTATGCTGGTCATAAATGACTGGGTGCAAAGCAATTTCACAAATCACTTTATTCAAAGTACACACCTAAAATATGCAAAGATGTGTAGTAGAGCCACCGCTCTCTGCTCTTGCAGCTGTCTCCTTTTCTCAGTTAGGATTTTACCTCCTGTAATACAGGTAAGAATGTCCTGGAACAGTTCGGGGCTGTTTTTATCCGTGAATTTTTGCATGTCATGTGGATCATAGATCTTGATGTCAGGGGTGGTGATTTGGTGCCTGTACAGAGCCTTTTGAAATTCTTCCAACTTCTTGTCAATCGTTGATTCTGAAATGAAGTAATTAAATTTTCAAATACAAAATGCCATAGAGGTAATGTAAAGTAAAGGTTAAAATGTTCAATTTAATAGCAGCTAGACCTTTCATTTCCATGAGCTGTTGTTTCATCATATTCAGTTGTGTTTCCAGGGCGTGACATTTTTCGGCCTCCTGTTTGTAAAGTGTGTAAAACTCTGTCTCCTTTTCTGTTAAACTGGTCATCGTATTCGTTTTCTACAATAAATGCAACAAAAACATGTTGGTATTTAGAACATGGGTACTTGTTAATGACCTGATAAAATAATACACACTGCTAAGGGAAGTGTGAAAATAGATTTAAGCTTACCTTCTTTCGTTTTTTTATGGCCATACCACTATTTCCTTCGGTTTTTTTGTAGAACTTTCCTTTACACGCATGGCACCACTTGCTCCCTGGTCGATATTTTTCGTTTTGCTTCCCGTCATTATCGATAACTCCGTAAAGGCTTACAGGAATTTCTACCAGTTTCTTGGAGTGTTGCCCTTGAAAAGGTGAAGAGCAGCGACTGTCCTGCCTCTCGATCACTCGGCGATGCCTAAGGCAAACTAATGTGTCCTCCGGCACGTTGGCAGCTCTCGCCAAACCTGGCGGTAGGGGCTTACTATCCCCGTAACAAGCCTCCTTAGTATTCCTTGTTTTACCAGCGAACCAACATCCAAAAACAGACGGCAAAGTGGCCAGAAAAAGCCAACACAGTGCAGTAAACATTGGCGATAATTTTCCCTAATTAGCCGGGATCGCAACTTTACTAAAAATTTCACGCGAAAGGCCGTTTGCGGCACGAAAACAATTTTTTCTCAATTTCTACACCCACTAGATTGTTAGGAAAATATTTTTTCTTTTGAAAACTTGAGTTAACTTTTTTATCTTTTGAACAGTGACCTTATTTTTTCAATTTAAATGCCGTCTGTTTACTTCCCGCGAAATGGGAGTCATTTTGAATGGGCGCGCGTCTGAGCCTGCGTTTTTTGCCGCAGGTCGATGTACATGCGCAGTCGTTTTTCAGACCTGTTGCCTAAAATCCAATCTCGTTCCCAGAGGCTGCGTTCCTTTTGGTCAGCACCAAGGAAGCAAGACCTCTGGGCTAATCAATGTCAAAATCCAACAAATCGAAATCTGATTGGATATTACATTTTACCGGAAGTGTCTTTGAATCGGAGGTTTCAAAACAAGAAATGAAATAGACTGCCGGCCGGTTAAGGATATCGGAGCATAAACCGCCATAGAATCGAAATGGAACTAAATTTAATACGCTTTTTTTGCAGTGAGTAAACACGAAAAAGATAACAAGTCGAATCCCATGACTTAACGGAAAAGGCGCGAAAACCTTTGCGATATGTTGCAGCGTTTGACAAAGCTGAATGACAGTATGACACTTGCAACGGTCGAGGTTAACGGTAGACCTGACAATTTTCGGAAAAACTTCTCTAATTATCGACTCTGAAATGTGGTTCATAGTCGATGCTGGCCGTATAAAATCGTTCTTGACATTGTCTAAAGTGGATAAGAGTTTAAGAGCCTTTCTCGTGCTGTTGAAGGAACTAAAAGAAGCAAACTTGTAATCCATTCGCGCCGCGGAGTCTGCGAGTTGATTTGACTGGAGCAGAATTTATTGAAGATTACTTTGTTGAACAGGAACAGAAATTCTGTCAGCAGTCCAGCAGAAACATAATTGAACTTGAACAAGGAAAACCAACGGCCTTTGTCACCACTGCGTTAAAAGCGGAGTATCCAAGAATGCGTGGCCCAAAAAGTGGTTCAGAAAGCGGACGGACAGAAAGACAAAAATATTAACGCTTGGAATAGCGATCGTTGTCACTCTTTACACAACAGTTCATTTGTGAGCAACAGTTCATTTGTAAGTTTGCAGCTTATAGGACTGATAAACCACATCGAATGCAGGTAAAATATTTTTTTTCAGGGTGAGTTTCTTAAGCTTAAGCTGAATGTGTGAAACGAAAAAAAAATTGCCGATCTTTCTGATAAGCTTAGATTTTCAAGTTGCTGGTTCGGTTGAACGTTTACAGAGTTAATTGTGTCTTGTTATTAAATGTACTTCTGCCATTTTATTGTATTTATTCTGGGATCGTGGTATCGTGGTATCTGATCTTGTGAAACCTATCGTTTGTAAATTTCACGACGGAAAAAATTAATCTTACGTTTGTAAACATCAGTGTTGGTATCTGTCGTCGACGGCAATCAGGTTAGGAACGATATCTTGCTGAAGTTTCTCGAATGTCGTTTGAAAATCTTTACCCTGTGTTAGTTAACTGGGTTGAAGCTTATATAACCTCCGACCAGGCTCTATTTTCGTTTCGCTATTAACTTTACCGTGGTGTCATGAAAAAACTTGGCTATCTCATACTGCGTCGACTGCGTATCAGTTCACTCCCATTTTAGAGTTTTAAAAACTACATTTACAGGCGAAAACAAGATTAACTTAATTCCAAATGAGTATAGTACAACAAATGGTTTCTAACCGATATAGCCTATATATGTGTTTTTGCCCCTGCCTATGGAAAATGTTTGGTTTTCTAAAACGACCTGAAATTGATTTTGTCGACAAACCCAGATTTTACGCAGCCTTTGTTTTGGTTGTTTTGTTTTCAAGGAAGTGTCACATAAATGACAATCACTTGCAAACGGGAGGGATGGAGGTTGTCACCTTTTTCACTCGTTTTCTTGGCCTTCGATGCCCTTTACCAGAGGCTGTCTTCCTCTCGGTCAGCAGTATCCCCCTTTAAACCGGAAGCAGGATCCTTGCTTCCGGTTTCTGATTAGCCCAGAGCTCGTGGACGTGTGGCCACCGCTGGCCTAAAACGCGCGCGGGCTCTGGGGACGAGATTGCCTAAAATCTAACATGAAACGGTCTTTCTCCGAGCCTGCAGTGGCATATCTGCTGACCAAAATGGTGTCCAGTCTTCCCAGTCCGAATGAAATCCAAGATGGCTGCCGGTGTTGTTGTGACACCACGTTTAACTTTTTCCACGTTCTCTTGCTCATTTTAAAAGCTAGCATTGTGCATCAAAGTCGTACGAATTATGATTCAAAGCATTGTTGTTCTTTTTGGCATTACATGGAGTTGAGATTCATCAAAGAAGGTTTGTAAGTAATAGTGTTTTCACAAATGAGTTTCAGCGTAGGACCGTGGATTTAAGCTTAGTTATTTTGTATCTAAATACAATCTGTAAACTGCAACTGTAAGTCTTAACAGTCATATCTTTAAAGCCTTTGTTTAGAAACACACATGTCTACATAGCATTTATCAACTTAGGACACTGAAGAAGACAGTATTAAGATGTACAATGATTTCACAACAAACAACTAAATTTTATTGTTAAATTATGACAATACACTAGTAAAGAGCATATCACAGTCAGTGTGAGAGTCTTGCTGGCATGTTTATTTATTATTAGATACTGTTAAGATTCTTGTAAGATATTATGAGAGCTTAATAAAGAATTGAACTAATATCTTATTAAGAAGTTTTTGTTTTTGTTTTACAAGATCTTCATAAGAACTGTTTTTAAAGATCTTATTCTTAATTTATGCTAAGATCTTACCAAGATAATTGTAAGGTAGTAAGATCTTAATCAGAATGGCTGTAAGATCATGGTACAAATTTGGATTAAGATCTTATTAAGAAAACATCAAGAAATAGGTAAGATCTTATCAAAATCTGTTTAAGATCTTATTTTTAATTTATAGTAAGATCTTAACAAGATTCTTGTAAGTTAATTCTTAAGATCTTAACAAGAATGCTGATAAGATCTTGTCACCAATTTTTACAAGATCTTAATAAGAAAATATTAAGAAATGGATAAGATCTTATTAAAAACTTTTTAAGATCTTATTGATTGTTAGGTTGAGGATATTATTAAGATTCTTATAAATATCTTACAAGAATTTAGTAAGATCTTGTAAGATCTTAAAATGCTGAAGATTGTACAGTTTGTATTAAGATTTTATTAAGAAGTGTTGTAAGATCTTATTAAGATCTGAAATCTTAACAAATCTTAACAAAATCTTATTAAGATCTTAGTGTTATTTTCATTCTTATAAGATTCTTACAAGATCTTGTAAGATCTTGCAAGATCTTAATAAGATTTCCACCTGGGAGGGGCAGGGATAGGACAGTGGCAAGAGCACTCAAGCCTCCCACTAATGTGGCCTAGGTTTGATTCCTTGCATTGAAGCCAAATGTGGGTTGAGTTTGTTGTTGCTTGAATCTTGTCCCTGCTAGGACGGTTGTTCTCCAATTTTTCTCCCTCCACTGAAACTAACACTTCCAATAATTATTTCCAATTTGACTCCGAATGCACAGACACCTTTAATTTGAATCAAGTTTCTCATAGGGAGAGCTCTTTGGCTCTCCATGGGTAGACAAATTACATTAGATTACATTTACAGCTCTTTTTACAGTCATTTAGGTAAAATGTTTCGACAACTCGTCATCTCAATACACATAGTGAAGAGCCTGACTGCATGCATTATGCTGTATTTTTGTCTGTGTGTCATGAGAGCATCCTGTTTAAAATGTTGCGACTCAGATTTTCTATCTTCTTGCTTTCAATGTTTACCTTTGTTTCTTCCCAGACATTTGTCCCAGCTATAAAGAAAAAAAATTAAGGTGGATACCTTTTGCAAACTTTTCCAGTAAACTGAGATCCAGTTTAGAATAACAAGATCATAGCACTGACTGGGTACATTGTGAGATGTGTGAGCGAATAAGTTGTGACAATGGGTGAGCTCAACTGATAAAGGTCAAGCACAAAGGTCAAGTACACCTCTCCTCTTGAAGCAAGACTTGACCAAGCATGACTTGGCCAGAATGTCAGTGTTGCTTAAAATGGAAAGCTGGGATGGCGCAGTTGTGAGAGCACTCACCTCCCACCAATGTGGCCCGGGTTCGATTACCAGATTCCGCGTCAGAAATGGGTTGAGTTTTAATTGTTGGTTCTTGTCCTTACTCGGAGAGGTTTTTCTCCTGGTACTCTGGTTTTCTCCTCTCCTCCAATTGGGGACCAAATCCAACATTTCCGAATTCCAGTTCAATCTGGATTATTGTCAAGCACTTTATCACGAGCCCATGGCTTGATAGAAAGCGCAAGCACTCCCCGTGTTATTGACATTAACTAAATTACTTTTACTTCTTTTATGTAAAGTGCGCATTTGGACAAACACCACATTTTTGATCCTCCCATAGGCAGACAGCTCTCCTCAGTAGATGCTTGAAAGTGGGTGTCCCAAGGATTTCATCTTATGGGAGGCCTGACTAAATGACGGTTTGCAATTTGCTACAAGATGGTAGAATTTTGGATTAAGCTACAGTTTTTCCCAAGAATATTTTTTCAAGAGTAGATAATTAGCCCTTAGTCAGAGTAAGGGGCTGATACTAGAAACGTTAGCTCTTGGATCTCTTTACGGTGGCCAAATTACTCTGTTGATATTAAAGCAAATATTCGTTTTTACTCTCCCACTGACACATTACCATTATTTCTTTGGAAGCTAAAATAAATCCTCTTACAGTTTTTCCCTGCTTAGTTAAATTTAGTAGCTGTGTTATCAATAATGTATGTTAGTATCACATTTTTCCTTAACATACCTCTCAGCTGGGTCTGTGCTTATTTCTGTCAACTCAATCCTCTCATTGGACCAGAAATACAAGTAGAAGCATTAAAGGCAGCTATTAGAGAATGGGGAGGCCGGGATGTATAGATTGATTATAGTTACCGCACTAAATAAAAAAAGGGTAAGTAACTTTTTCTTACATTTCTAGAACAGACACAAACCTTAGAATGCTCACCAAGCCATTGTTTTTGTTTTTTGTGGGGGAGGGGGGGGGGAGGTCTTTTTGTAATGTGTAGAACTTGGAGTGGATTTCCAGGGTGCATTCCATGTACATGTACGTCCCACACAGAAAGATACGCCAAGATTCTCAAACTGCTTCTTCCATCCTGGGAGACATGACACAATGTTCAAGGTGACCCAGAGGCATGAGCTCAAAACATCAGTTTTTGAATCTCTAAATACAATGACCATTTACGTATATTTTCTTGCTCCACAGTAGTCAAGCATTCCACTCACACTACTGGGCAGGGGACTGTTCTTCCTTCCACCCCCACCTCCCTAGGGGAACAGCAAACTTGCTCCAGTTCATATAATACTTTAATTTTTCATTTATTGTCCAACAAACCTTTCATGAAGAATTTGTTTCTCTTGCAGAAAAATTGCTGACAAGTTCGTTCCTTTCTCTCTTCGCTGGCTTTTTGCAGATGGGATGTAAATGAGTGTTCTGACAGTTTAATAATCAGGAAATTAAATTAATTTTCATCACAGAGGGCAGGAAATGGCATTGATACATTGCTTAGGAGGAGAATGAAAACAGTGAATCAAATTCTTGCACATCTGGATTGAGTTGCATAATGCTGGGTGTGATCACTAATATCTGGTGTTTAAACGTTTTTGGTTTTTTTTTGGACCAGCCTGAATGTCTGATGTTAGCAGTTTTATGCCTGGTGTTAAAAATGCCAAACATTCCTTATTTTAGACGTAGAAAAAAATTATTGTGAGGTCAATGTTAAAAAATCGTATTCATCTGTTATCATTTTCCATGACATTCTCAGTTTGGCGCTGCCATCAGATCACTAATGTACAAAAGTAGTTAAGCAGCTCTTTTGGGTGATTCCATGATAATCATAGTAACTGAACAGAAATAAAGGGTTACAAATGAGTACCAGGATTCAATGAAAACAATTACTTGACGTAAACAGCTAATTTAGTTTTACTGCAAAATGGATGATAGCCATAAAGGCCCTCTGAAGGTCTCAGCTGTAGATTACTCATACTAGCCACACTCTATATGTAACCAGGAGCTTTTGCCTTCAATTTGTAGACAAGAACATTGTACAAGTAAATGTGTGTGAGACTGGTAAATAAATTCAAGAAACTTAATCGTGAGTGGAATCACCTGTACTCTGTGGTATAAGGTAAAGGTGAAGTCGCACTACGAGCTTAAGTGGCCCACATGGCCAGAGCTTAGTCCGGTTTCTAGCAACTAGGAGTATTGCTACTCCTCCCTGGAAGGGATGCTAGTCCATCGCAGAGTTACCCCCAGCAGTATGTCGCCGGTACCCATTTATACACCTGGGTGAAGAGAGACAATGTGGAGCAAAGTTTCTTGTCTAAGGAAACAACACAGCAATGGAGAGACCAACCTGGTCTTGAACCCCGATGCTCTGACTGTCCGATCGAAAGTCTGACGCGCTAACCACTACACCACCATGCCTCCACACTCTGTGGTATGGTTAACGTCAATTTAGTGGCATAAATGTATCCATTGGCTAACTGAATTTAAATTTCTTCTTCCACAACTACTTTATTAAGTTTCTGGCAAATGGCAGGTATGACCTCGTGACCAAGTTTATCCTACACCTATCATCGCTTGCTGTTTTTCGTTTCACAGTAAAATTGAGTGGGTTTGCATTAGCATTAAAGGGCAAGATTAGTTTGCACTATTCTCTTCTGTATGCAGCTTTACTCAATTTTTTCCAGACAACATTAATGTGAATCTTGCGTTTGCCATTTGACATTAACATGATTTTTATTAAATCTCTCTAATTTCTTAGCTGTACATTTGGAACGATATATGTACCACCAAAGTAGTGTAATTTGAAATAAATCACTTGAGAAAACATTAAAAGGTAGACCCCACCATAACATATTTAAGATTTCATCCTCAGAATTGTTTGCTTCAAGGTTTGACCATGGCAGTGGTAGTAAAAGGATTTCCAACCCTTTCCTTTCTTTTGGCAAGTTTTCCACACAATCCCATATTTCTTAAATTTGACATATGCTTCTACTCTATTCACAAATTATAGGACTATCGTGAAAATCTTGCACAGATTTTATCTGCCAGATAGCAAACTATCCAGTGGATAAAATTATCCGCTCTTTGAACAACTACTGCCTGCTAAATAAAGTTATCCACTAAGAAAAAAGAAAGAGTCAAGTCGTAGTCTGTGCCAGTGTGTCTGCAAATCTTGTTGCACACAAAATAAATAAACATACCTTTCAATACAGCTTTAATGTGGCTTTATTACCTTACCAAAATAAAACTTGTCTTAAGGACGGTGCCTACTAATACCAAAGTATTTTTGTGCGGTTTATGACTATGCGAGAAAAGTAGATCTTAGCAAGGCCTATTGGAATCCAAAAAGAAAATTGGGGGTAACCACGCATTTTTCAGAGATAATTAAGCAATAATATCTCTAAAAAACGCCAAAATATAAAGCAATGTATGGGATTTTTTCTTAAATTGAAGCTTAATTATCTCTGAAAAATGCATGGTTACCCCCAATTTTCTTTTGAGATACCAAAAGCATTTGGTAAGTTCTGCTTTATCCGTATAGTTTAAACCGTGCAAAAATATTCCTGTATTAGTAGGCACCACCCATAGGAAACCCGAGTATCTCGCGATGCGCAGAACGTATGCGCAGTAACAATAGTAGGCACCGTCCTTAAAACGTTCAAGTTAAAGTGACATAACACTGTACAAAAGTTAATATTAGTGTAATGTGTTGTGGTTTCAATTTTATCCTTGGTTTAAATTTTATTTCCCATTATTTCAAACTCATTATCATACATAAATTTACCATACCCAAGAACAAAGGAAGATAAAATTAAAACCACAGATGGAAATTTGAACCACTACTTAAATTTTATTATACTGACTGGTTAGTCAAATTTTTGAATGTCTCAGAAGTTTTAAATTAAATGGAAATAATTATGTAACCTCCAGTACAGTAGTATTAAAGCATAAGCAATTCATTATTTATTGTACTCCCTATCAATTGTGTAGGGTTGGGGTTTTAACCTTAGTTTCTTTAAAATAATAATGTAACTTTCAAAATAATACAAACTAAGCAACAGAAATGTA
Source organism: Pavona decussata (assembly GCF_977016875.1). Taxonomy (NCBI): domain Eukaryota; kingdom Metazoa; phylum Cnidaria; class Anthozoa; order Scleractinia; family Agariciidae; genus Pavona; species Pavona decussata. The sequence goes on from NW_028145567.1 coordinate 2,350,276, forward strand.
TTCAACGTAGTCTGACAGTCATGAGTTTGTAGGAAGTCACTCTGTTCTCTATGAATGATAACATAACTGCTATTGGCTTTGTCCCTTACATACCTGCAGCTCAATGGGTGAATGAAAATAATAGTATATTTTCATAATGACTATGTGGTACTTATTAAGCAGATGACGTCATGGACAATAATGGACAACCCAGAAAAATTAACTTGCTCTTACAACTCGTATGCTGTCAATTTCTCAACCATACAATGAATTAACTATTATATTAAATTATTGCTTTAGTCAGCCTGGTTACAGCAGATTTTATGACAACAGCAACTTACAATTATAATAACGCTGTTTATTATTTTAATGTGCGATATACATCAAGCATACTCAAAGGAGTGTGAGCCAGGGTATTTTTTAGCCTGCAAGCAAGCTCTCCTGGTTTTTATGTTTATTACCCCACAGGCAACCCAAGTTCACGTCACTAGAGAGCGTGTAATAATTAATTACTAGTGGGCATGATGGCCTTTGAGTGCAAGCAGCCATTGAGAATTTAAACGCATTATAAGACTTTGCATGGGAAATAAAATACTGTCAATTATGAAGTTTAAAAAACGCTAAATTTAACTGTCATTTCCGTTTTATGAAGGGAATGACAGTGATTTCAAAGAATGCCTGAAACGGTAAAATAAGCTACAAGACACACAAGAATACACCAGAGTTGAGTCAGTTTTATTCATTTTATTGAAAGAAAGTTAAATTTAGCGTTTTCTTAACTTCATAATGGACAATATTTTATTTCCCAGACAAAGTCTTACAATGCGTTTAAATTCTCAACGGCTGCCTGTAACCCAATACCGCTTGCACTCACAGGTCAACATCCCACAAGTAATTATTACACGCTCTCTAGTGTCGTGAGCTTGGCAGTTTTATTCATTTTATTGAACGAAAGTTAAATTTAGCGTTTTTTAAACTTCGTAATCGACAGTATTTTATTTCCCATACAAAGTCTTATAATGCGTTTAAATTCTAAATGGCTGCTTGCACTCAAAGGTCATCATGCCCACTAGTAATTAATTAGTACACACTCTCTAGTGACGCGAACTTGGGCTGCCTGTGATTACCTCCATAACAAATTATTCAGCAATTTGAGGTTGAGTTTAATGGATACACTATCACAATGTAGGCATTGGGTTCGGCACAAGTAAGCACAATGTTTGAATCAAGAATGCACCAAGTCATGTAGTACAACTTCAGCAGAGCCTGTTGTGCTTAATTACTTGGCACAACAGTTGATTCAGAGGTGGTGCTAATGCTGAACTAAATTCATGCCATTGAGGGTGGATTAAATTTGGGAGGGTGGTAGTGTGATATTTGAATCAGGTCTTACATACATCAATAACAATAACAAATGTGAACAATTCATGTTCATCTCATTTGCCTTCTGTAGCCTGATAACACAAATATATAGTACACAACACCAAAAATAAAGCCACCAATATGAGCGGCATGGCCTATGCCATTTGTCTGATATGCAAGAAGAGAGTCAATAATTCCTTTACCATCTTGTGCACTAACAAGCAAAGGCACTAAATCATTCAGTAGAATTCCTGCTACAAGCCCCAAATGACACACTTCATAGATAACTTGTTGCATCACACGATGTTGCCATTCATGATCAGCTGTTCCCATCCTTTGTCTTCTTCTCAGTTCTGTGTATTTGTCGTATAATGAAACCACATTAGCACAAGTCTCAACAGCAATGATAGAACACACTGCCGCACTGGCACCCATGCAAGGTGCCTTACCATACACTGATGTGAAGATTTTATCCAATACAGAAGTCTGCAGGACTTCTGCTTTGCCTCCAAGAAAATCTCCAAGAATTCCCCAAGACCTGGGCGATGGTAAAATATTGTCCCACTTTGTTTGATGGAAAATGTAGAAACAAAGTTGTGAGAGATTTCCAGCCACTCCTCCCCCAAGGAATACTGCTAACAAGTGCTTACGACCAAATCGTTTGTGGATACGGAATCCATCTGGTATAAGTATAGTCAAGTTGCTCAGTAAATGCTGTTCATCTGTGAAGAAAATATTGATTTAATTCAAAAGAACCTTACTAAGTGACCACTTTATGGAAATCACCAGAATTCTTAACCTGCGAGAAAGGTCTCCTATCTGGGGTCTAAAAAGCAAGGGCACAAGGGAAAGAGGATTTCTCTTATGGTTCCCTTTGCTAGCCACTCATGCCGCATAGTCTTGAGTGAGACCCCAGGTGTTGGGGAGCTTTAAATTGCAGGCTACAGGACTCTTGACTACCTTGTATTTGTTCAAGATACCATATATCATGATTAGCTCTTACTATTACCTGAGTGGTGGTTGTTAAGAGGGGGAGTGGGGGGGGGGGGGCAGTTTTTGGACATGGTACTTACTAATTAGGCACATTTTGGGGTGAAAATCAGCTCCTCCAAGACTCACCATGTTAATGTGGTGGGGAGGTTTGTGCACATGTCTCAGTGACTCAGAGAACATGGCTATTTAGTACTACACAGGATGGAAGCATGAGTGGGTGGTGGCCATGGCAAGAGTGTCTCCTGGTTGATGGGCAAGAAAGGTAGAAAGGCCGGGTAACTTTATCTGGTGGATAAGGCGCTTTTCAGGGTCTAAAAAATACTTCACGTTAAATGTTGTCCAAGGTTTTCATACACTCCCAAACTAAGCTGTGGTTAGAGTGTTCATATTCGCTTGTACAAGAGGAAATACTGAAACTCTTTGCACAGATTGAAACTGTCGGATAGTGACTTATCCACTGGATAAAGTTATCCGGCCTTTGAACAACTGGGGCCTGGTATACAGTGTAAACTGTCAGACATCAATATCTCCCCATCCCCACCCCTTTCCACTAGGGCTCAGCACTTTTTTAAAATAGTCGAATATACTGGTCAAAGTCAACAGGCATTTACAGTCTTCAAACATTAAATTTTGATTGCCAATTGGCATGTCAAAGCATGTCTGTAGATTATGTAATATTTAACAATTATCTTGTGAAATTGCACAGAATATCACCTGATACTTCGCCGACAAGGCTGTGGGCTGAGTTGGCTATAAAAACCAGGGGATATTCCACAATATTGAGCAGGATAATAATTGTTTTATTATTCAACACATTGATAACAAAGCACAGTTTGTTTCCAGAAAAGCTAGAGATGATGTTTCCATACATTTCCCAGTATTTTTTTTCCCGCCAACTATTTTAGGTAGCAGTTCACGGCTGGTTTGCCATACAGGCAAATGTACGGAAAGTTCAAAACACGACTGGACGCTTTCTGGCACAGCTACATCACTCCAATTTTTTTCTTAAAATCCTTTTCCTAGTGCCAAAAGTTTCCAATTCATGAATTTTTCAAAAGCGATGTTTATGAAAATTATTTGATATCGGATTTCCATATACCAACACTGTTATATCAAGACGTGTTTGCCTTCTCGTCAAAATGGCGTCGTAAACCGTGATACGGCCTATACAATGTCAAACTTACCGACGTGGTGAAAAAGATTAGTTACGAGCGTGTAATGTCGTCCTTGAGAGAGATTTTCAGGCGAGAAAGCGAAGTGCTTGTTCAACGTAACAGCTGACATGTTGAACGGGAAGCCAAGAGACTGTAACATAGCAAAGGGTGACTTTGGCGATGCTCGAGACACAAGACATGGTAACTGTAAGCCGATAAGACCCGCTAGAGTTATTGAGCAATCCTTAATTTCCCCAAAAGTTGGTCTGTTCATTTTTGCTGACCTTTGTTCGACAGAAGGGATAGTTTTCACAGAAGTTCAAGGCGTTTTACGTCTCCAACACGCGGTAGACTGGAACCGAAAGATGAGCCCAAGAGAGAGGGGATGGTCGGGTTTGACCAGGCTGAGACGGTAACTTCCGTACCTCCGTCAGGTTGCGGGTGAATTTAAATCAAAAGCTTCCTGGGTTAATACTAGAAATACGTGACTCGCAAAACCTCGCGAAGCTGGGGCTGGGTGGAAAGCCCTCTTTCGTGTTGTAGCATCAAATGAGGAGATTAAAAGGTTTCTGAACATAGCAACTATTTTGATGAGCATGGTCTTTTCGTAGTTCCACGGGCTAGTTTGCGGTTAAAAATCTATTTCTGACGCGATGGAATGCACAACGGGCGTGAAGCGCTGTCGTGTTCGATGAATTTATTTCCCACGGAAAATTATTTTACCGCGGCCACAAAACGTGTAATTTCTTCAATGCAATCTTTCACAAAAAAAGATTTCTGGAAGAAAGGGAAAAGATTCTGGAGAGATAGTTCTGCATCAGTGAATATTGATGAACATTGCAGTTGAAATTTGATCATGCACGCATATTTTTTCCGATGTATGCAAATTTTTTTTGGCAGTGAAACCACTCGCCTGCGGCTCGTGGTTCCACTTGAGTTTGGAACATTTTCTGACGTCATTTTATGGTCTATAAGAGTATAGACCATAGAAAACTGCCGTCGATTTGTTAAATATAAATATATTTTTCGCTCGAATTCGCGCGGCTTAGCTCCACTCGGGCCGGCTCGGCCCGACAAATTTATTAACCTCGCTACGCTCGGGCCTTCGGCCCTCTCTTCGCGAGGAATTAAACGGCATTTTGACGAGCTCTTTCACTCTTAGTACTCATAATTAAAAAAACAAAAAACAAAAAACAAAAACAAAAACAACAACAACAACAACAAAAAAAACCTCGCTTCGTTGGTTTAGTGATAAACTGAAGTCTTAATGGAAGAATCCACCCCCCGCCCCCCTACCAACAAAAAAATGTTGGCCAAACAACCTCTAACTTGGGGTTCCGAAAATTTTTAGTAATACTGTTAAACCAACAGAATGTTATACAACAATGTTAGAGCTTTTAGCCGAGTTTTAAGAAAAGCACACAGAATCTGATTCCGTCTGGGTTGACACCATACTTCATGGAAATAATAAACAATAAATAAAAAAATAAAGAAATAAAATAAAGAAATGGAATTTAGTGGCACATCCACAAAGTGGCTCTTCGTCCATTGTTTCCAGGTCGAATTGGAATTTGACAATTTTTGTACCGTATTTATTCGATAAACTAAATTTTTCGTATTTATATTGTAAGCGCTTTTGAATATCATATAAAAAGCGCTATATAAATTTATATATAAACAATTTAAAAATTCATCGACCACCGTATCTAAAACCAATTTTGGAACAGAACTGACGCTCCTCTTACTTCGCGATCGGATAGCGCTAGTACAGAAATGTGTTTTTTTTTTTAATCGGGCGGGGGCGCTTATTCGAGGGTGGACGCTTATAAACTTTTTGGGCTTTCAGGGTGGGCGGTTATTGGAGGTGGGCGCTTAATCGAATAAATACGGTATTTGTAGAGGGAGGAAAACCGGAGTACCCGGAGAAAAACCCTCGGAGCAGGGACGAGAACCAACAACAAACTCAACCCGCATATGGCGTCAGCACCGGGAATAGAACCCGGGCCGCATTGGTGGGAGGCGAGTGCTCTCACTGCTGCACCATCCCTACTCCCCCAGCATAAGATTCAAAGAAAAAACATCATTTCATATTGGAATAATAAATAATTTATTATATTTCTAAAGCTGGTATACTTTTATAGTTTGTGAAGCGTTCACACTTAAAAGTTTAAATCTTTATATTAAACTACTGAGTTCGCGAACTTCTTAGTTTTATTCCTATACTTGGACGCTTTAATCTTATTTTCAAACAAATAAAATTTAATACATTTTTTTTTCTTTTTGGATTAAACTATCTTTCCACACGTTTGCAAGGTATGGTATACTGTAGATAAGTTGTGACGTGTCGGTTGATCACTGGTTAATAATATGCATAGCTGAACTCCTTCACAATGAAAATGTGATTGGTTCCTGGGTGTCTAGCCTAAAAGTAGAGCAAAACTAGCCTAAGCGAATATGGCATTACAAAACGCTCTCGTACTTAAAATGGTCTTTGTACACCGCGATTTTGGTGATAAATGAACTGCGGCAACACAGTAACGTACTGACTCATATGAACTCACTAACAGTATCGCACTGTCACATTAAGGCATCTAGCACATATGACAGCGCATATAATGTGACAGCGCGATGCTGTTAGTGAGTTCATATGAGTCAGTACGTGACCGTGTAGCCGCGCGATGCGGTTACAGTCGATGCCCACAATTTGACCCTTGCTCACCAGAGTCTCCTGTAGCTCAGTGGGTAGAGCATCCGACTAGATCACGGAGGGTCGAGCTTTATTAAATTACTGAGCTCGTTCGGTCAGTATTGGGAAAATATTGGTCCCTTTCTGACTTTGCAAGTTTAATCCTTTAAACCTCAATAGTGTTCAGAAACTAATTTCTCCTTACAACATCAATACATGATCAAACATACACGTAATGAGAATAAAGAAAATGATCACCAGAGACAAAATGTTTTTTTCTTTATAGAAAATTATCCAACTTGCACCATTTGAATCAAATGTAAGGAACTGAAAGAATAATAGTTAACGATCTCGCCCGCATAAACTGATAAAAAAAAATCAAACAAAAAAAAAAAAAAAATACATACATTTTCCGAATTAACGAACCTCGCGCTGGTTCACTAGCTACCATCCATAAATTTTAACGTATAATGTCTCTTTATTTTACGAAACCAATTTTCTGACTAGCGCATTGTCTTCTAAGGGCAAAAGGTCTGTTTTATCGTACTCTCAAACGACCAGTTTCAACTTTGCCCAGGGTAACTGCTATCCTTCACTTCTAGCGTACGATTTAAGTTTGCCTCTCTCTCTCCAACGGATACACAAATTGTTTCCGAAGTTTCATCTATTACACTATTCTTTTATTCCAGTAAACTGCACCCGTGGCTCCACTCTTTCTTCGCTAAAAGGGGACGTATTATTCTTTTTTATTCTCCCCAAACCTGCCCATCTTCTCTACTCCCCAGGGTCATGCCAACGTGAAAATCACTTGAGTGATGGAGTGTACACTGTTTAAAGATTGTTCTTATTACTATAATTTTGACTCCACTTAAAAAAGTGACCAACGCTCACCGACATTTCCAGATGAAATGAATGCTCAGCAAGAGTTATTGCAACAAATGCATCGGCATTTCCGATAATAAGCCCGGCTGCATTGGCTATCTCAGAAACGTTTTGCAGAAAACGGCCTGATTATACCCATTACGAGTCGAGGTAACATAGATTTAGCAGTAGCTAGCTGTAAGCGATTATCAAAAGTTACTCTTATCAGTGCCGAATTCCGCAGAATTCCTACCCATTATTTTGCTGTTCGTTTTTCGGAGATTTTCTAAAAATATTCCACAACAGTTTCTGTCCGCCTGCTCTCCCAAGAAAAATTTTAATCTCGCACCCAGATCTCCCACGGTTAGCCTCCAAACCTGCAATGAGATCTGGGTAGCAGATTTGAAAAATCTTCATTCGTCTGGTGAGCTTGAGCCACTCCCTGAAGGTATGGTGGGCAGCCTCTGCTGACTTCCTGTATTCAGAATTCTCATTGCCGCCTTTCTCCTTTCCATGTCGAGGCGTTTGTATTGTGGCTTGAACGTACAAATGAGGAGAACTGCCATGGCAACGGCTGCTGACGTCATGAAGTACATGGCTGGTTGAAAATCTGGAACTTTGCCGTTGTCCTCCGACTGATGACATTTAGCGTCAGGGAAAGGTTTGGAAACTTCTAACACTTGGCAAATTAATATGAAAACAATTCCAGTGGCTTGACTAAGAAAGAGAGGGATAAAGAAAGAAAAAAAATAATAATTTGCCACCACCAACCTGCAAGTGACTAAATTTAAATATAATGTTTCACAAGGTCAACAAAGTCGACACAGTCCTACTTTCATTTAACACTCCTTCAAAAACTTCAAGTAATTTATAAATGCGAGTTTGACGGCAATTGTTTCTATATTCGACCATCAGATAAATTACCTTGTCTTTGACGTTTAAAGTATTAAAGGATATTGTTAATTACTGTTGAGATGAGGGTAATCTTTAACGAGGAAGCCAACACCACGAAAGTGGTTTACAGACGTCATACAAACGTCATATGCGAGTTTACTGGCCCCTAAAGGTTGTTGAGAAAGTTGTCCAGAAAGAAGAGAGACTATTAGTTCTGTTTGCCACCAACAGTTAGAGAACACGCTCGCCAACTACTGCTGTCATGTTCAAACATGGCAGCTTGGGCTTGCGAACATGAGTTTGCAAACTTTTTCTTGTCCTCTGAATTTGCGCCTATAACTTGTCTTTCAATATTTGCATTATGACCATAACTATCGGAACTACTTCGAGCAGTTTTCAATCGAGTGTCAAAAGCCCTGGCCGAAAGTAATTTTCGCGTCTGTTTTGATTTTGCCGTAGAGCAGTTTCAACTGAAAGTCAAAAGTCATTTGCGTTTGCTTGGGCTTTGCTTTACATTGCTCTGTGATTGGTTAGCAAAACTCGCGCCACATTATCAATTAACCAATAAGAAAAAAAACCAAAAACACACGTGACTTCTTTGCAAACATTTTCCCGCGCTTGGTATCGATTACAAGTAGGTCCTTCCAGTAGACTGGTTCATAGCACTGTTTAGACGCGTTCTGATTCGTTACAGAGATTAATCTGGGTAAGTCTTTCTGAGAAAGGATTACACGTAGGAGAAACATTTTACGATGTCACATACAATATCAACAACATACCCAGCCATCCATTGAAGCCCTGCACTTGTTGCTTCAGCCACAGGGTAGGTACACTCCACTCCAACTTCCAAACAAACAGGCATGAGAGCAAATGCAAAAAAGCCAAACAGACCAAAGCTAATGACAACAAGAACAGGCTGGCCTGGCATATGAGTTACCTAGTAAGGAAAGAAACAAGGTAATTGTTACACGTATAAGTTCATCTGCATGCCATGCAGTGAAGGTTTTGAGTAGACACCGTTTGCTGTTTACCGTTTGCAAGGAAAACTGACTGCGGTCACTGTTAAATATTATCAATGCTTTTTCAGAATAGCAAACAGCACACTAACCGAAAGAAGTGGTGCTTCTCATTTACAATGCTATGCGATCCTTGATGGTTGACTGGAAATGGGACAAATATATCCTTTAATTTGTGAATTTGTAATATAATTGTTGAGGTGAAGTAATGGTAGTGGAATATAAGACATACATTAATTTTTTTAAAGTGAATTAAAGAATGAGTACTAAGTGAATTACAAACTGAAGCGGAATTAACTAAAGATAATTTTCCAATGTAGACCTCGAGTGGAACTAAAGGTTTCTACTCACTATTGCAAGCAAGCAGCAGGATATTGCTGCAAATCCATATGAGACCTTTGCTGTTTCTTCAAACTTCTTGGTCTTGTCAATATACACACCTGCCAATCCCCCTCCCACCAGACCGGCAGCTATCAAGACTGCACCAGCTATACCAGCCATTTTCTAAAAGAACACAAAAGATAAAAAGGCTTGGTGCAAGAAGGGTGTATTTTTGCCCTTGAAATGACAGAATTCAAAGAAGAAGTGACAAAGAAATACATTTGACATTTAATAAAAAATTGCAAAAAACATTTCTAAACATCATTTTATAATTGGCTAAATCAGCTCAGTCTATTTTCATTTTGTTTGGTGAACAACCTGTCATAAGCAATAAAATTATTTCCACTGAATGTTTTTGGCGCAGTGGTGCTGGTGTTCATGGATAGTTGAAGAACTGCATATAGGGCTCAACCAACCTTTCAAGCAACACCCTCAAACTCATCTATTGGAGATCAAATCTAGACAAAGAACTATATTTTCTAACTTGTAGTATGTATGCCAAAATAGACTGGATTAAATTTGGAGCTATTTAGTTTTCAAGAACAAAACTGCATAATTTAATATAAACACCTCCTAATTACATGGGTTACTGCTCAGGGGAAGTTAATTCTGGAAATGTTAGATGAGATCCATACTTACATCACTGTAGCCTCGAGGACAGATGATCTGTTCCAGAAGTGTTGTAAGGCATGTAAAAAGACCTATCCCACTACCAAACGCAACCATCAACACCAGATAAGCCTTGTTCTGTAACACCTGGAATGGGTAGAACACAAGGAGATAATAAATTATTGGTGAGCCAACAGACATATCAGATTACAGTTACTGTAATTCTTACTAGGTAGCAGAAACATCATGCTATCCAAAATGCAGCCCATTTTAGAACAATCTGCTGATCCAGCTACGTACAAGCACTCAGGGCATTCTCAGATACCCAGGGGGAGATAGTGGGGGTGAAACAGGTGGGAAAAAATTCAATGACTCCCTGGGTCTCCGAGGATAGCACTTAAGGAGGCCACAGCTGAAGTTCTTATTGCATCCTCGTTGGTTCCGTCATGTTCTTACAGGAAAAAACTGGAAGATGGGACAGCCATTTTGAGCCACTTGATGTCAAACCACTTACAGATATTACAACGGAGCTAGAATGCACATGCACCTGACCAAAATGACTGTAAGTCAAGGTGCCTACAAGGAAAGTGTGCGTGACTGAAGTCGGATTTTGACTTAATTACAGATGTCAGAGCAAAGGCGTTATTTTTTTTTCTCAGTTTCATTTTTGTGAGGACCCTTGACAAATTGGTCCATTACCAAGATCAAACATGAGCCACTACCCATTATGTATCTTGGTGCTTTATAAATATGGACTGAGCCTGAACCAGGGCGGTGGTCAAAGTATTGGCTGGAGCAGTTAATGAGCCCTTCTAACAGAGCAATTTTTAATGGGACCCAGATTACTAAATAGATGTGAAATACAAGGTACAGGTAGTTACAGCATCACTGGCTTCATCTCATGACTTTAATTAGCCCAATCTGGCAAGGTTAACGACAATTCCCAAATTAATCAAACTAGGTATAAGATCCTATCAAGCAACTGAACTGATAGTCTCACCTTTTTGAGACCCACAAAAAAAGGCTCTGATTTTGCCTCTGCTGATGCTGTGGGAGGGGTGGGTGGGGTGCTGCTGCACACTCCAAATGTTGCCATGACAACACCAAGAAAAGCAGGAATTGAGAACCATTCCAGCTATGAAGAAAAACAAGCACTGATCACCAAACCTTTCTGAACTTGCACATTAAATCAGTGATCTCATTATTTTGCAAATTGGTGACAGAGGTATTAAAATTTTGCAACTAGGAGTACTAGCCTTATTTGCTACTCCCCCCAGAATGGGTTGCCAGTCCATCACAGGGGTACTCCCAGCAGTATATCGCCAATACCCATTTATACACCTGTACAGAGGGCGAAGAGACAGAGACGATGAAGAACAAAGTATCCCGTCTAAGGAAACAACACAGCAAAGAAGAGCCCAACCTACAACTAGTGACAAATTATATGTTGTTACGTGTACTTTTGCCTTGATTATGTTTTCCCTTCCTTTCCCACCATCCAATATTGCTTTAATTAGAAACTTCTGCAAAGATGTCACATTCCTTGTGCTATCCAATGCTGTTTAGAAACTTAAACACTCTCCAAAAATGTTGTGTTCCTTACTGCTATTCAACACTGCACTGGGGGAAAGGGGGCAGGAGGTCGTGTAGCCTCATTAACCACCGAGTCCCTTCGATCTTCCAACTAAAAGTTATAATTGAAAGTCTGATGTACTAACCACAGTGACTATAACCTCGGCATGCTTGAAATTAACCCACAAAAATGTATTTATTTACAATTCAGCAGTAAGTGATGACAACTTACCATCAAAGGAATTTCGGATTGATTAGTGACAATAACTGGTGCCAGTACATTAGCTATCATAACGCCCACTGGATTGCCTAACAAGAAGAAGTAAATAAAAAGGTTTAATTATTATTAATAATTATTATTTTTTAACCTTAGCACGTAATTACAAAAATGCTGAATGTTTGATATATTAATTTTATTTCTACATGATTGAGTACTGAATACTGAATACTTAATACTTGTAACGCACATTTTAACATGACGTGATGATCAAATGCGCCCACCATGGGAGTATACACACAAAGACCAGAACACAACACCGGGAACTATTCTTTATGAACAGTGAGTGGGTTCTTTAACGTCCCACAGAGTTATATACAAACAAGGGTTGTGAGACGGGGCCTACATGTTGGGGTTTTAACTTGTTTTCAGTATGAAGTTTTACAACCTAGTTTCATTAATTTTTATTTTCCCTTCATTCTACTGGTTATTTATTAATATTGACTAGTTTGAAAGTAAATAACAAATTAAATTTAAGCCATAACAGTGGCATTACACATTTACCATCACACATAATGTCAAATAAATTAACACAAATATATGTAAAATTTGATTAACAAACCCTCAGATAAAAATGTAAATTATTATCAAACAACACCAAATTTTGTCTATTTTATGATTGGACAAAATTTAATCAATTGCCAAATTAAAGTGTTTTAGGCAAGACTGCCATTAATTAGTGACTTTTTTTGCCTTGAATTCAAAATTGTTCCAGATAAGCCCAAATATCTTTGCCACAGAGACTGATCATCATGTACATGTATTAATTAAAAGAAACTTGGTTGCGTGTTTAGTTTTTGAGTAAAATGCCGAATAAACAAGAATTAGCTTATTAGCAACCTTCACAAAAGAAGAACTACAGTTACTGTAATGCTTGACTGATTTTTTTTGTGTGTATACGAGACTGAACCAACTCAAGCAAAGCATACTGTACATCTGGCCCTTTGACAACTAACTAATAAAAGACATTTGCCAGATTCCTCAGAATAAGGTGGGAAATTCAAGTCACATATTTTTGCCCAAAATAGGGTAAAGGTCTTTGCTGCTTTTTAAAACTCACTTAATGAAGCAATCATGTTTGCTGTAGCTCTTTCATCCGCTCCAAACCACACTGCAGCCAGCTTGGTGGGTGAACCAAGAAGAAATGGCTGTGCTAAGGCTGCAAAAGTTTGACCAGTCATCACCACAATAAATTTGATGTCTTTGTTGACAAAATCAAGTCCACTAAGTATTCTAATGACTGCGCCAATAGCATTCAGCCAGGCACCTAAGAGAATCTAAAAAGAATAACAAAATCAGTTACCAACAAATGGCCCGTTAATGTCTTACTTTACCTATTGCTCAATCCCATCTAGTATATATGGCATAACTGTTTACATGTGACAAGAGAAATAACACAAGAGAGCATTGTGTTACATCTAAAATGGACAGTCAAGTCTTCTGACTTAAATTCTTTTTTTTCTTTGGTGCTCACCCTATTTCTTGCATGACCAGAAACCGGAAAATAGCTTTTCGTTCACCAGAAATGCCTGCTACGCAGGTTGAACTTCTCTGTGTCTACAGATGAATTAGTTACACCTTAAGTGATCAGGGAATGCTTGTAATATTGTTTTTATTAAATGCTTACTTAATAATTGTGCACCAGAATATTTAGAGTTATCTGTTCTGTGTTTGGAACAACAGAAAGAACTTCAGAGGCATTGATAAGCACAAATTGTCTTAAATGAGCACTACTAAGTTTGGACTCAAGTCTGTCAGGTACATATTGGATAGTGCAAACCTGGAATCAACTTCCAGACATAACAAGGATGCTTACATGTACGTCTCTGCAGGCCTTTCATAATGTCAAGTACATATTATTAATTATATATTAATTAAAAATTATTATTAATAATTATGTACTTGACTGAGGAATTTCATTTTTGTTTAAGTGGCTACTTAAGTTTACAAATAACATTATTGTTCTTTTAGAAGTTATAAATAATACCTACTCCTGTTCTTAGTCCAAGAACATCAAGGATCCAGATTATCACCAAACCAAACAATAAATAGCAAATGAGGTAAACAATGGAAAGCCAGTTTATGGTGTCAACCGACTCGTCATAATACAGAGCAGTGTAATCAGCAACCGGAGCAAAGGACAGCCATAACTAGAAGAAGAAAACAATACAACTGAAACGGATTACCACTGACAGTGTTGACCAGGCCATGCCATTGCAAAAGAATAAAAAGTTTATTTATTTATTTTTTAACATTTTAACAATTTTCTGTTTAGATTAATGGTAAGTCTGTTTCTTGAAAATGGCCAAGAACTTCTGAAGAAATATTATTTTCAATTCAAGGATATGAAACTGAAAAGGAGAATAGAGGGTATGGGATAGAATCCTAAAGAAAGGGGATGGGGGAGGGGTGGGTGGAAAATCTGTCAGAGGCAGGGCAAGGGGAAGGTGGCTGAGCAGTGTAAAAATTGGAAAATTTGATAAATATCGCTGAACACATTTTGTGCCACAAAAGCACAAAGAGGTGGAGCCAACAAAAAAGGAAAGAACTGTGAAAAATGGGTATCAGAACGTTTAGGTGAATTACAGAAACATCTATCCCCTCATCATGAATCTTGAGGCTATAACTAGTAATAATCATAGATAAGTAAAACTTGTGCGTTCGATCTCATGGTATCCAGACTGAAACGAGTCAACCTGTGGGACTTCACTTGGCCAGCGGCATTCAAAGCTCTCCCATGAAATTGGATTTGAGGTGAGTGGTCAACCAGTCCAAGATGGCACCCAAACCCTGAAATCGCACAGCATCGAGAGAGAAGCGACATGAAAAGTATGCATTCTCCTAACGTTGAACGCAGTACTTTTTTTAAGACAATATTGCATTCGACAGTTACATCTATTAACATGTTAACTCCCAAGCTCTGTTTCCGATGTCTGTTTGTGAGAAAGTGCCACTGATTGATACCAAGGATATATTTTTACAAGCAGCAGCCAAATCAGGAAAAAAAAATGAAGATCATGTCGTCCTCAAATGCGGCACTGGTTTGGGGGTTGGGGAATTCAGAAAACCTCTACCCAAACTGTTAGGGGTGGGGAAGCAGGAATTATGGTAAATTTGGCACTTTGTAAGATGGTAACACCAGCATTTTCTAACAAGCCTGTAAAGGGCTGTGTAGAAATCTTGCCCAGTATTCTTATATGATAAATTCAAATGTAAATAAAAGAATGGAAAACAGATTTCGTTACTGTAAGTACGGCCACATACTTTCTCGTGACCACGTAGGAACAGTGTTGACATTATTTTGATATCAGCTATGAGCACATGCTCTGATCACATCAACTCCGTTAACAACTCACCATTGCATTGGAGACATTCAGCACAAAAAGCACCAGAAGAACGTACCACCTTCTTCCGTATAACCTGTATTTACTATAAATTTCTTTGGACTTTGAAAGGCCAAGGATGGCTTCCTCTTGGGACAAACTTCTCGAGTACACCTCCGGACGATTAGGTCGAAGAAGGGGCGAAGTTTCATCCTTGACGTTTTGTGAAGATTCCATGCTTCGCCAACAGAATAATCTCTAACCTAAGCCATGAAGAACGACCGCTTGTAACAGCTGTTAAGTGGCTGAAACTAAAAGGAAGTTTTTGTTCCACAAAATTCATCATATGACTGACCTCTTATTCACCAGGCGTTCCACAGTCGGTCACTGGAGACTAAGTACTAGACGTAACTCATTCCCAGTGTATTCGCGGTTCTCGTAATCCAACATGGCGGCTGCAACGACCGCCAAATCTGCGGAGGACTCAGAGGATTTTAAGAGACACTGGGGAGAAATTAAACAATCTTTGCCCAAAACACCCGCTCTACATATTGAGATAACAGAGCCTAAAGCAGCGGAGTATGAAATACCAAGGCTACACCAACCTTCCTCAGAGCACTTTCCACCCAAAGACGAGTAAGCTTGAGTTTAATGATCAATATTAATTAATATTGATTAATATTACTATTAAGCTTTATTGCGCAGACTGGCTTTAGAATAGAGATAAAACTATAAGCATTCTTAACCGGTCAAATGCGGTGTCCTCTTGGCTTTTCCAAAGAGATCTCGTCTCAACATTGATAAGCTTGTAAGCTTACTCGCTTGTA
This sequence comes from Pavona decussata, assembly GCF_977016875.1. Taxonomy (NCBI): domain Eukaryota; kingdom Metazoa; phylum Cnidaria; class Anthozoa; order Scleractinia; family Agariciidae; genus Pavona; species Pavona decussata. Next base: position 2,366,210 of record NW_028145567.1, read on the forward strand.
GACAGGCTGTACTTTATTTTACAGTAGGTTATCACCGAAGATCGTTGTAGTTACTGTTTACTTAAAATTCGGAGTACAACCTCTGCCCCCCATCGCCTCACTGCACATACTGTATTCTAAAGTACTGGGGAATTCTGTTCCATATTTGGGGCCTAAAATTCTATAAAGAAGCTCACCACTTTCAACTATGCCTCCAATCTCCCAGCCACCTTAGTATGTAATATCTGAGTCAAATGCGTGAGATTTTCGTCTTGTCATGACTGGGATTTCCGAAAATGTGCCCGCCACTTCCGAAGATTTCCAACTGTTTTCCAAAGACTTCTGAACATTGCCGAAAATGTTCGAAGATGTTCCAACCACCTTTGAACACTTCCAATTTGAACGGATTGTAGACGTTTGAAAGCTTTTGCAAAAATTTTAGTGTGTTTTTTAGTCGATGTCCTTAGTTCGCAGGCATGAGAGTACTCACACATAATGTGTGAGAGTTGGCGGGTATATAATGGGGATTTCTGTTCTCATGTCTGTGGTTCATAATAATAATAATTATTTTCCATCCTCTTCAGGTTACCTGCAAAGTTCATGGCCTCTGTAAAGCCTCCACTTGACAAGCACTCACAGAACTTAACATTGCATTGTATTGAGCTTCAACATCACAAACGGCGCATGCGTCTTATGTTGATGGCAGCACAACATCAGTACGGAGAAGGAGGGGTATGTAAAACTATTCACCTTTCTATGCATTTTTACTCTACTGAGTTACATCTCCTGAAGCTCTAGAGACAAAGCACCTCAGATTTAAAAACACATCTGCACTATTATGTGTAAGAGAACCTTGACCTGGCTAAGCGGCCAAGGTCATTTCATTGTTAAAACCTGAGCTGTCAATATTGCAATTTTCACCTTTATTTAAGGGTGATGTCTCATTCTGCTACTGCGCATACATTCTGTGTATCTCAGGATGGTTTTGAAATTCAAACTTTTTTGCTTGGTTTAATAGTATAGACTACGTGGAAAAAGAAGAACTTAGCAAGAGGTAATTGAAATCCAAAAAGAAAATTGGGGGCAATTCCATACCTCGTTTTGTATTTTAAAGCATTTTTAATTAGAATTATTGCTGCTTAAAATTAAGAATACATTGTACGTGTTGTAATGCAATTCGTCTGATTCCCTCTTTCCTAATATCTTGTTGTAATTATGCACTTTCTGTAACTAACACATCAGTGTGATTGAAGAAATAAAATAAATTTAAAAAAATTTAAGGATACAAAGGCTTCCTCATTTCCCCCTCCTTGCTAGGCCAATTATCAATAATTATTAAATCTCCCTATAAGTCCCGTAAAAAGGTCTACCAATGCCCAGGGTCCCTCAAAGGATAGCTGAAAATAGGTGCGTTTACTATTAAATAATTATCTGCACAGGGTGGGGGAAGTAGGCTTTGGTAAATGTGATGGTCAAGCAACAGGAACAAGAGAGCAGGGTCCGAAATTGCGCTTTCCTGGTCGCCAAAATTATGCGACTAAAAATTTTGCACTGGCGACCAGAATTTCACAACTAGTCGCCAGCGGGCGATTAACTATTTCATGCCACGATAATTATACAAACAATAACTTTGATTATCAGCCAAATCGATAAAAATAAAATTCAAAGCCGCCCGCCAATTGGTCACTTACTTTTTACCTTTCCACTGCTTTTGAAGTATAAAACCGATTTTCCTGTTATTATAAATCTATCACAGCGCTTCACAGCTCGAGCAGTGCAAAGCTTCGCCGCCATGTTTTTTGAATGAAAAATGCTGCACGGTTGTGGCCTGGTGCGAACAACATGGCGATCCGTCGATCGTCTTGACAGAATGCGAAAGGAAAGATCGTTTACGGTTCATAGAGCAAAGAACCAACCGGCAGTTTTTTTTCAATCGGGTATATTCTTCTCCAAAAGGTAGAGACAAGAGAAGGTATAAAGTTGACTTAAAACATTTAGCAGTCTTATGAAACTGCGTATATAGCCGGCATTCGATTCATTTGTCGTGGTTTTTCAGTGGTAGGTGCATAAATCGCCATTGCAGCCCCAAACGCAAACGCATTCTCTTCGTTCTGATTCTTAAAAGAAAAATTGGCGACCAGAATTTTCCGTCTGGCAACCAAAAATTTTGGTTTGTGTTTAGCTGCAAAGGAAAAATTTTATTGACACTTTTTTTTCTACTTTTTGGTGACCACATTTTTCCATATGGCGACTGAAAAAAAATATCAGTCGCCACTTGGCGCCTGCTTAAAAAAGTTAATTTCGGACCCTGGAGAGATGTACCTAGTACATTATCCTTGATAAACCAACAATCTCAGTGATAAGATACGCATAGCTACTATGATCAAGAAAATTTTTTTTAAAATCCTTAGTTTTTGAATGATATTTTTAATTACATTTTTTTGTCAGAAATCAGAGGGTGTTGAAGCATCTTCTCTTCCTGCCCACCCACCCAGACCCAAGAGATTCTGTTCCAGTCAAGGAGTTGTTACTCCACCTGCCCAATCTACCATTCTGTCACGAGCCCAGGAAACTATCAGGTATTGAAACCAAAGATTAAAGAATTCCAGGCCTGTTATCTGTATAACCTCACTATTACATCTTCATGTAGAAGAAGATTATTTTTGTTATCCACAGATCATAAAGCTTATATTAATAATGGCTGTATTTTTTGTTACCCAGCTACATCTCATGACACCTACCCACTACCTTTGGCCTAAAATTCCTACAGAAAACATTGCTGAAATGTTTTATCCGCTGCCTTGCGCTTTGTTTTGTGATAAAAATGGAAATCTTGCCCATAATCGTAGGCTTTTATTGCAAACAAAGTGCAAAACAGTGCTGATAAAAGATTGGAGCAACATTTCGTGAAGCCACAGGAATTTAAGATCACATGCAAAAACTCCGACCAGTGAATCTGAGTTGAAACAACAAGAAGAGATCTGAAATATGACCTAGGTCTGTTATCCACTGAGCCCTTCATTTACATGTAGCTTCGCTCTCTTGGAATAGTGTTCTAATGCTAGAAAACATGCAGTAAAATTTAAAATTACGTGGAGGAAAGGAGCATACATGCACAAGGATCAAGCCAACAATTGAAGGGCCAAGAGCATAACCGACCTGTGTCGAATTGTGAACTGCAAAATTTGTTTTAAAAACATTGTCCAGTATTTTTTTTTTCGCCAATTTGTGTTTCGTATTCGAGAAATAACGTAATTTATGCAAAAAACTGCGTTTTTGCTTGCGTACACAAAGAAATCGACAATGCTTTGTTTCAGGGTGTTAATTATTTGTTTCGTGAGAGTGGTTTGCAAATTACATCATATCTTCTTGGTTCAAGTTTTGGCTCTTGTTCTCTCACTTTAGCATCAAAAATAGCCACATTTTTCTATGAAGTTTTTAATTTTGCTCAAGAAAACATAACAAACCATTTTATATGTGCCTCAAAGTTGTATTCATTCAAAAGAACGAGACACAGGCAGTAAACATGCAAAGACAGTGGCTATCTGAGTTACATGGCATGCACTTGTTGTGTGAACAAATTAAACCCCCTGGTGTAAATTGCATTTATCTTTTAACAAAATTATTGCAGCTTGTGATTAGATGTAAGACATTCTTCAAATGGAAACTAACATGATTCTTTTTCAACCTCCATTTTAGCTCTCCCAAATCACGTTCCATGCTAACATGTGCTGAGCTAGACAGTGCTTCCAACAGACATCTGCTGATGAGGGCTGTTGCCACCTTGTGTGCAATGGCAGGATTTGATAGTTAGTTTTATATTAATTATTTATTTTCCTCTGAAATTCTGAGTGAAATCTGTACTAATCTTAAAATTCTCTGCTGGAAAATAAAAAAAATGTTATTTATCCGGGGAAAAGATGCTGTTTACAGATAAAGGCCCATTTAAAAGGTTTCAAGATTTTCTTCAATATGCGTTCAACACTTTGTTGAACGAAATATCATGGGCATTTGAACAGGTCATTCAACATTGTTAAAAGTTTGTTGAAAGCATGTTGAATCAAATTTTAAACTCATTACCAATAGATGAGCTTGGGAGTTGATGCCTTTGAAGTTGGTGGAGCCGGGCAATGCTCTAGCATGAGGAGGAGGTATCCATGGCAACCATGCGAGCGGCCCCCCACCAGGCACCGTCACACTGAGCAATTCAGTGGAATACTTACCGACCCAATACTTACCTAGCCCACACCAAGAGGGAGGTAGGGATGGGAAAAACCAAAGCACAAACTGGCACACAAAGCAATTAAAACAACACTTTGCGAAGAACTGCAAGCAAGCAACTGCGTATATAAGTCACAAGGTGCCCCTGCTAGAGACATCGGGCCACCCCTAATATAGTTGGGGAAACAGCTGACCAGCATTGCTTTGAGGTTAACTTAGCTTAAATTACATTTAGCCACATTTAAATTGCTTTTAATTAAATTTTCATTCAACATTGATTTAACATTTCATGTTGAATGGCATTGAAGCTGTTTTAACGCTCCGTTAAACATTTGTCCGACATTTTCCCAACATCTGTTCGACTTTTGTTGAATGAATGTTGGTCAAATGTTGTAACTGCTTAAAGGGGCCTTCACATGTGAAATAAAATAAATGAAAGACTATCTCAGTTGTTTAATACGCAACTTAATAGGTTCATGTAGTTATGAAAAGAAAGTCTGGAAATTTTAGGCTCGAACATTTTTCTCCTTTTTTTTTCTCCAGTGGCAAGTGAGTCAGCCCTGGAGATACTTACAGACATCCTTGATGACTTCAACACCAAGTTCTGTCATCTTTTGAGAATGGGAGTGGATAATCAAGCATTAAATGGAAGGACTGGTTTTCCTGTAAGTGTGTTATGCAGTCAATTTTGGCAACCTCAATCTCTTGACTAATTGACAGTATCATCTAGTAGCAGGGAGAACCAGCACAGTGGTAAAAACACTTGCCTCTCACCCATCTGGCCTGGGTTTGATTCCTAGGCTTGTTATCTATCATATGTGGGTTGTTTTGGTTGTTGGTTCTTATCCTTGCTCCAAGAGGTTTTTTCTTTGTGTACTCTGGTTTTCCACTCTCCTAAAAAGGAACATTTCCAAATTCCAGTTTGAATCTGAAATTTTATCTGAGGGCTATGGGTTTATTAGTCAGTAGCCTGTAAGTTCCAAAATACTTGTAAAACAAAGTTCATTGTTAAAATTTGTATTTAATTATGTTAAAAAAAACTATTGGCCATGTGTGGGGTAGTGGGCATAGCTGGAATTGACTAAGGGCGCGTCTTTTTATCCACAATTCTGGAATAAGAATGGTTGGTACGGAATGCTAGGAATAATTCGGATTGTCTGCATAAAAAAAACCCCGTCGGTCCTGGCCGAGTAAACATTGCGTAACAAATATGGCGGCCGATGAAGAGGCTGCCATTGCAGTCGTTATCGCAGCAATTTTCCTTGTACTTTTGGTACACTTTTTGAACATTTTGTCCAAAAGTGTAACCTGATTTTTTCCCTTGTAGAGACGTATTTGAATCCGCAGCGCTCATCTCGCCGTCTGCCATCTTGGATTTCATTCGCAACATTCTGTTCATTCTGCCCCTGGGAGCAGAATGGATGGAATGGCATTCTGTCCATTCCGGAATAAGAATGCGGAATAGAAAAACGCGCGCATTTTACATTCTGTCCATTCACATTCCAGAATTGTAAATAAAAAAACGCGCCCTAAGGTAATGTTTTGCACCTGTCAAGTTGTCTTGCAAATGGCTACAAATACATTGTTAGAGTAGTGTATTTTGTCATAGTGGGACAAAGGGCATGAAATGTTGCCTTGGCAAGCCAAACACCACCTTAATGCAACAACAAAGCATGGATTGAAGTCATCTAGTATGCAGTATGTTATATTTTTCTTTTTAAGAGTGATATTATAAACATTATTAAACTGCCATGATCATGTTTGTGTCTTTGTGTGCTTTATGTAGGATGCAATGGAGTATGCTCTGCATGAGATTGGGCTTGGTGGCTGTGCAGCGATTCATAAGTACTGGGTCCAAGGTGTTCAAGACTATGCAGTCAGGCTGGATCAAGAGGATATGGATATGATCATAGAATACAAGTCTTTCATTGTGAGTATCCAGTTACTATAATTTGATATAACCAAGATTGCTCTCTTGACTATGTGGAGGCAAGCTAGACAAGAGCTTTAAGTTGTTATATTTAACTACACCGCACATAAGAGAAGAAGGTCACTGGTTCTTGTTCAGTTTGCTGCTGTTGCAGTTTTGTCCTAACAGACACCTTGCTCCATATTGCATCTCTGCGAGCCAGCCATAATTTCGTATAGTAAACCATTTTTACTGCCTTTGCTGAATTAAGATATGGGAGGCAGGATTTTGCAAAGAAAGAGGGTCGTAAGACTGAGAGAGGAAAGGTAGGACGCGTCGCTGAAGGGGAGGTGGGTAGGCAAAAAACATTCTGAAATCCCAGAACGGCGTAACTTGGCGAGAAGGACCAAAGAGCAGGAATAGAATACTTAAATAGGCAGATGAAGTCCCACGAGACACGGGTGGCATTGACTCTAAAACCCCAAGGTATTACAAACATGCCAGTGTTGCGCACAGTGAGAATATGTTACAGTCCTGTGTACTATGCAGTTGCCGCAAATTATTTAAATGGACAGTAAGTTATTGGCAACTTTTGACATTTTTGACTACTTTCATTCAATTTTTTCTTACAACTGTCAAAATTCCTGCGTGCTGATTGGCTTGTAGCTATTGTCTAATAATTACAGACCGTAAAAATGACATTAGGTGTAAAGCTCACACTTTCTCCATGTTATTGTAAAAAACAAATCGACGGCAATTTTCTAACGTAGGGTGTATAGACCATAAAATGGCACCATAAAATGTCCAAAACTTGGGAACCACTCGCCTGCAGCTTGTGGTTCCATTTGAAAACATGCTATGTTGTCATTGTAGGGTCTTCTAGAGTATATGTAGGCCATAAAAACTGCCATCAATTTGTTAAAGCCTACACTCAGAGGCATCTCCTATGGAAATAGAAGATGTCTCCACGTGCACAAGCTACCACTCAAGTGACCAAGTACTGTCCAAGAACTAGATAAATATACTTCAGACAGTTCATATGCAACCCTTTGATTATCCCATGCATATTTTTACTCCTGTAGTCATTACTAACTCATGTTAAAGAAACTACAAAACTTTAAACAGAGAAAAAAGGCACTAGTTATGTTTTAATTTTCATTGAGTGTTGTTTTCCCTGCAGGATCCAAAAGCGAGAGCCTCATCAGCAGGTTCTGAAGAAGCAGGAAACACCCAAGGAAGCATGTAAGTAAACAACTTGAAGAAAATAAATAATTATTATTTTATATCATTTATGAACTGTGCAAATAAATGTGCACTGTATGAATGGTCGAGTCGAGTTCATGATATCTCCATACTATTCTGACACATTACATAAAAAACATAGTGAAGTGGTACTAGACAGTGTACCCCTTCACAAGTATATTCCAAACTCACAATATGACCAGCTCCCAGTTGGGTAATGATAGCTCAGTTGGTAGAGCACTGCACCAGCATCGCAAAGGTCATTGATTCTAATCCTGTTCAATCCTGGATTATTTTAAGGCTTTCTTTTTGTAACTGTTTAAGTTGCATACTAACTGCAAGTATCTTTCTTCTATCATTTTTAGCATGCATGTAATAAGAACTTTCCACTTAAACCTTTGAGTGTATTCTTAAACTGGTATCTCTTTCCATCCTGGAACCACTTCATCCACACCCCCATTCAGAAACCTTCTGAAAAGTTCTTGTTTGCCTTCTGTTAGAATCAAAGAAGAGCTGGACATAAAAGGAAATGGAGGCTTGTATAAAATGTCTGTTGGGGTGAGTCAGTGTTATGTTCTGTAGATTGGTTTTCGATGAAATATGTAAAGTAGTAGGCCATCCCCGAGTTGCCTTGAACCTCATTATGAAATCGAGGCTGTGTGCACAGTTTTCATTATGAACTAATTTTCACATGAAAACCTTTGCATTTAGCCTCTCTTTCGGAATGAGGTTCAAAGCAACAAGAAAATGGCATATTAACCTTTATTAAAAACTGGATCATTGTATAATGCAATTTGAGCGATTTGACTGGCTTAGCGGCCATGGTATATGAGCCATTATACCATGCCTGAGAAACAGGGACCATTAAATTGTCTTCTAATTGTTCTTGCAAAGCGAAATAAGCAAAATCTAGCAATATTTCTTGATTTTTTTTAATAAAATATAATTATTCCACTCGCGCTTGTTGGATATGAGATGATTATAGCCAACTCGGTGCTACGCGCCTTGTTAGCTATCTATCATCTCATATCCAACGCGCGCTCGTGGAATAATTATTAAATAACAGTACAAAAACCTTCTAGAAGAGTGTGACCACAACCAGTAAAAAGGCACTAGCTGGAAGGGCAGGGTGCAGGGATGGCATAGTGGTGAGAGCACTGGCCTCCCACTAACTTGGCCCGGGTTCAACTCCCGGCATTGACGCCATATGTGAGCTGAGTTTGCTGCTGATTCTTGTCCCTTCTCCGAGGGTTTTTTTTTTTTCGTTTACCCCCCCCCCTTCCCCCCCCCCCCCAAACAAAAACCAACACTTTCAAATTCCAATTTGACCCTGAATGCACGGACACCTTTGAATTCAGAGTTTCTCAGTGGAGAGCTCTTTGGTGCTCCGAGGGTAAACAAAACTACGTTTACGTTTCATTTTTTTAGCTGCAGTCATAAAGCATGCTTTTGAATGAATTCATTGTGGCGTACACTTTTGTTTTTATAAGAACGTTGAGGGTGAGATTAACTAAAATTTAAGAACATTACCCAGGCTGAGAGTCAGTTAAGAACATTTTATTTTTGGCCAAATATTTTTAAAGTAAACAACTTGACGCCACATTGTGGCTCATATTGCTCTTTAATAGGTGTCTTGGTCACGTCCGCATAGATTTATTGAAATACTGTAACAGGTAACTTAAAGGGACAGTATCATGGGAGATCGGTGGGAGATATCATGATTTTTGGCCAAAATTCACTAACTTTAAACTTTGAACACTGTGTTACTTAATTTCTCAATCGCTAATTTAAAGAAATATTCATAGTGATTCTAAGACGAAAGGTTGAACCAAAATATAGTACAACCCGCGATTTTTAGTGCGTTACAACAGCGAAATTTGAAAACGTCTGCCAGACGTTTTCAAATTTGAACCCCTCTCTATCTTGGTCATCTGCCGCGAAAATATCTGTGGATACTTTCTTTGCATTCTGATAGTCTTTTAATGGAATTTTGTCATTATATCTTGGCTGCTATCAACCGAATAGCGTCTTTCCCATTTTCAATGTGTCACTAAGAATAGCGTGGTACTGTCCCTTTAAGAACATCTTAAGAACTTTTCAGGCTCAAATTACCAAAAAAAATAGGAACGTTCAGAATTAGAAGTTCTTAAAAAAAAAGAGTGTATTGCTTGAGGTTTCACAAGGTCCAAACAAGTTAATTTCAAAGAAATTTTATTGATATGATCTTTTCTTAACCCTGGATTTAGTTAACCCTTTATCCTCTAATATCAAAAACCAAATTCTCCTGTCTTACTCCCATACTTTTCTTATAAAAGTACTGGGGAGAAGTTTTTAAAATATCAAGAAAATTCACCTTGGGTTATCATATCCTTAATTCTCATGACCTCAAGGGTTGAATAAGCAGTGATATTAAAAGGAGAAATTTGATGCTGATCACTGTTTAAACATTTTCGCAATTCATTTTGCAGACGGACACATCAGATCAAGGTTCAGAGTTTGCCCATTTAAGGTATGGCAAGGAGAACCACGATGATAGTCTGCATATGTAGCTTTAGCTGTACATGCCTTGAAGAGTTCTAATTGAGATCTAAACTAACTTCCTCTTGAAGTTGAAAGAAATAACAAGTAATAAATCAAATACGAGAAGGCGTGTTTCATCAGATATCCAAACACTGAGAAGTAGGTTGAAAAAACGAGGTGCAGCCGAGTTTTTTTTAAACGGCTTCGAGGTGTTTGGATATCTGATGAAACACACTTTCAAGTGTTTGATATTGGTTCACAAATGATCAATAATTCTTGGAGAAATTCAAGCCTAAAGTTAGCAAAATTTTATGATAATTAGGAACATATATCCAAACCACGGTCACAGTAGCGATTTTCTTTGTTTTCTCTTTCAAGATAAATTGTTGTTAATGAGTTTGAGAAGGATGCATATAAACCAGTTGCCCGACACTTTAATCTGCCCAACCAGATATAACCCGGCTCTTACAAACACATGGCAATCTGTGGCATTTCTCTTCATCACTTTAACACAGAAACCCGCAAAACTTTAAAACAAAAATTCATCTTCCAAGTCTGCACTCTTAATTCCCACGGAATCAACGAACGCTTTTCTTTCGACCAATTTATTCTTCTTTTCCACATCCGACCAATAGCGTAGCTTCACTGCTCACTACAGTAGTATATGAACACATATTCGCGCCGCCAGCGTTCGTGAAAATCGCACGTGTAACTATCCTTGTACTTGCAAGAGATGCGCAGTTTCTTGCCAGAAGTCTCCAACTTGTGTGAATTTCTCGCCACTCTTTTCTGTTTCTTTTCTTTCTTTTTTTCTTTTTGGACCGAGTCCCGTCACTTTCAGGCGTTTGGGCCGTTTACGGGAAACGAGAAAAAACCTCAATCTTAATCTCTATTGTAGTTTTGCAAATGGGAACTCGTATTGAGTCTTGTGGTTGTATTGCGTTTGTCATTCCATTCCATGGTATATTGGTTATTTTTATTGCAGTCCCTATGGAATTGTTTCAAATGGAACTAACACAGGTAAGCATCTCGTGTCTTGTGAAACCTATGAATAATTAGTATCAGCCACATTTCTTCCTACAACTTAAAACTTAACTGACTTCGTTGACTTGAAGATTTCAGCTTTACTGTAGTATATAACATCTTAGTTCTGAATCTGTTCTTAATTTTTCCCTCAAACCCAAGGGTTACGCTTAAGAGGGAACGTGATCTGCGCTTATTTTATTACAATCGGTTCGGAGAATGTCATCAATATCAAGGACGATTGTATTGAAAAAGTAAATTTTCGTCGAAATAGTTAGAGTGATTGACAAATAGAAAACGCTTACCGAGCTAAGTGGTCTTATGTGCCGATCAATTCGAACTTTAACCCCTCCCCCCCCTCCATCCCAGGTACTTGACCACGCACCGTGCTTGGGTAGCGGGGCATTTGTAATGGGTTTGTCTTTTGGTCTAGCGGAATTAATGCAGGATTTTTAGGAGTTTTCACTCCCTGTAGGTAGGAATTTGAACAAACCAATCTTCAAAACTTGAAGGTTGGGGGGGGGGGGGGGGTGAATTTTACATGCATACATAAAAGCTAAAAGTGCCTATCACCCCTACCCAATTCCTTTCATTCTCAAAAGTAGACGTAGAAAGTAAGCCAAAACAAGCAAGTTAATGAGATTTGAACTTATTCTCGATTTTTAAAACGCTATCGAAATCACAATTTCCGAAGTTAAAACCGCACGATTAGAGGACTGGCACTAGTGAGTTGTGACGTCAACGCATTATCTCGATAACAAGCACACAACAAAACAGTAGTAAGTCGGAGTGAATTCTACGCGAGCTGTTTGGAGTTTCTGGCAGAATTTTTAGCTCAAAAGCTGAACACTGACGCCGAATCCGAGCAAAACTACAACTCAGATGATTCAGAATTTAACTACAACCCCGGCTACGTCATTGACGCGCCGATCAAGCACGTAAAACAGGAGTGAAAGGCGTACACAACTCCTACTCGCATGTTTAGCGCTTCTATTTCAGTCTTTTGATCAATTTAGCCTCTTGTATGTTTACAGCGGGTTGGCATGACGATTTGAAGGATTTATATGATAATCATAGAACAAAAGCGTGTGCTTAACTGTGGCATGTTTTGTATTTTAATCTCAAAGGACATTTTGGGTTTACAGTTCTGTGTTTAGCGCCTGCTTATTTCACCTCTTGTTGTTTCTGTTTGGCTGCTGTCGTTCTTATGCCATTTCATTTTACTAGTATTTAGATCTAGTTTGGCTCGTTTCAGTTCTAGTTAGGATTGAACCGTGTGATAATCTTTATTCTCCGAAAGCTACCGCTATTGTTGTTATCTTTGTTAGGATTTGAACTGTGTAATTATATCAGTTTATCTTACAGTTTTTGTATTGCGGGGCCCGGCCATTTGTTTTTGTGGCAAGATTTTGTGTCTCTGATAGTTGCTATTTGTTTTTTGATCCTTTCTCTAGCACTGTAGATTTCTAGAGAGCTATGCAATGCGTGAAATTGAGGGATTAAGTTTGTTTAGTTAGGGCTTCGTTTTTGCATCGCCTCGCTTCGCTCCGCTCTGAAGTTTGTGTTGAGGGAGCTTGCTATTTCAGCTTATTTCTAAATATTTGAAATCTTTCGGTTTTAAAGAATATTTTACTGGGGCCGAGGGAAGTGTAAGTAAGCAAGACTTTTCCTATGAACTAGAGGCTTGCCTTTTGTAAACGAAACCACCACATTAAAAAGTTTACTTCTAGGTAACATGCGGACCGCTGAGGAAACATATTTCGTGGCGTAAATATAAGCTTGTTCAGTTGATATTTTTATCATTTTTAAATTGTTTATTAGCTGAAATTGGTCTGGTAGTAAGAGAAGTAAAACCGCACAACGTTTGGAAAGCCGTTGCGTGTGTTATTTTTCAAAATTTCTCGATTTCCAGGTAAGAAAAGCCGACCTTTTGAGCAGTATTTCGAACATGTCAATCGACCGAGATGTTCGATTGACTCTTTACCTCGTTCTTCACAGACAAATTCAAGACTGACGTTTTTTTTAAAAAGAATGATCTGTTGTTCTTGGAAAGGCGACTCCCAATTTTATACACGTGGAATTGAGAAAGCAAAAGAACTAGCTTTATCATGTCACTGTGGCCCTTCATCCGCTCGCCAACAGACAGCAGTCTCAGAAGTAAAAGACTCCAATCGCCTCTTCGCATTCTTGTGAGTCTAGACCAATTATAAATTAAAATAAGTTTACTATTTCATTAGGTTTGTTTTGGCTGCACCTATAAGCTTAAATAAAAAAAAATAGAAACATTTCTTACCGCTCGTTTGCGGCGATGTTTGGCAATGGTTTAAATCAGTACACCTGGACTTGTGGTCACCTCTTTAGCATGGGCAGTTGGTGTCACATTTATACCGATATCATCTCGTTTCAGCCTTGAGAGGATTGGCTTGTTACTCACTTCATCAATAAATCAGGATCGACGCATGAAGTTGTCGTTCGTGAAGTGCTTGGAGCACATTAACGATTTTCCGGGTTAGCCCGCTTTTGTTTCATGAAATCGATCTATTTCTTTCTGCACTCCTTGCTTCATCATTATCGAACAGTATAGCGTGCAGAACTATACCCTTCTACATATCTGAGAAGGCAGCATATTCACCTACCACATACCTTCCTGGCACATTTCAATTCAGGACAGAGAATGTAGTGACAAATGAGCAAATGCTCTGTGGCTGAGATACCGGGTCGACGTCACAAGCTTGTTAGTTCCCAGTCTCTCAATTGCTCCTTTTTGTATTCAATATGGCGGAAAACGGCCTATTTTGGGCGATTTTGTCGTCTGATAAAAACAAAACGAAACATGGAATACGATTTATTTCTTCCCAAAGCGTCTTAGACATGCATAAATTTTCAAAATTCATTAAAACTGTGTAAACATTTTATTGTATATCTAGGGAAACAATGTTGACATACTTAAGACGAAAGGCACGTATCCTGGAAACACTCATTTAAAACTTGCTTTGTGGCGGATCCGTACTAGGAGAAAACATATTCCAATCGGTACAGGATCAATAGTTAACCAGCAATGAATGCAAAAGACTATAAACCGTCCCCTTGCAACTTTGTACAATTCCCGGATTATGTGGCATACACTGTATTTCACCAGAAGTAAAATGCTTCTCATTGACATTGCGGAACTTCTTAACACTGCAAAACAAAGCATCTTCCGAAACAAAAATAAATTCAAGTAAGAGCTTTTCTTATTGGTTGCATCTTTAATTGTTTAGGGCGCGATAGACATACAATGTTTTGTATTGTCGCGGACAATGCGATGCTTAGTCTGACACGAATTTCCTTCAAGTACTCTTCCAAAGTATTAACGCAAAGCTCGCCAGTGCATTTCCGAGGGAGACGAAGTTCTAAGTTAGTATGATGTGTATGTTATTGGCAACGGCTCTTTGTAGTCTAGTGGGGCTGTGCCTCAACTTGCGAATGTTGTTGAGTTCCTTCAGAGGCAAACCAAGACTCTCTCAGTTTCTTCAAGCACGCGACTCATTCGTCGTATCGCAGTTTGTCGCCCAAGTAACTTTGCTCGTAGTGAACTCCGTAGAAGCTTGGAGTGAGCTTGATGTTGTGACGATTCGACACAATGGATCTTGCTTTGCGTTTTACAACGTTGTCTCAACTTTCGCGATATTTTTCTCGGGTGGGAACTTGCTGGCGATGGTAGCGTTCTATTCTAGTTACACCAGAAGTTATCAATATCAAGAGTTACTCGCCAAATACTTGCCACTGGCAGCCCCTGCCTTGGGTTTTCTCGGCTCAGGAATTATTTGGTGGTTCAGTTGCTTTTCCCAGGAGTTTGCATCGGAAGTGATCGTCACTGCGTTCATCTTGGCCGCCACAATCGCTGTTCTTTTTATAGCCTGGAGAACGCGGCGCTACCACAAAACACCCGAATCTACAAAAACAGTTCTGTTCGAAACTGTGTTACTTGTACTGGTATTTTTGATGTGTGTCGGAGTGATGACAATTCGGATTTCTCGACTGCCTCTGTGTATGGCGGGAGATCAAGCCAGAGTACATGAAAAACTTTCTTATCTGCTTATCATGAACTATAGCGTTGGAATAGCTATACCTTTAACAGTGACCGACATGAACGACATGATCTACACCGACAAGATAAAAGTTGAGATTGTTTAGTCCGCGTTATCATGAAAAATAGTTGACCTGCCCTCATGTAAATCGTTCATAGAAGTTAAGCCTTGAAGCCCGATATCAACGTACAAACTCTCCTCACCAGAATGCATATATCTCTTATACACTCTGGCTTTTTTTATAAGAACGTCTAATTTTGGAGCTGAGGCTGAACGTTCTTATATTTTTTTTTGCGATTTGAGGCTGAAAACGTTCTTAAGATGTTCTTAAGAACCTGTATATAACGGCCCTGTATTAAGCGGCCAGTTTTCAAAGTCCCGATTGTTTGCTCATTCAAACGCTGTATTTGTTACCTGTATTAGGCTGCCACCTCTATTAAGCGGCCGCGGCCACCCTGTAGCAGTCCTATGTTTGTCTTTCTTTGTTATTTTTACCTCCTTGAATGGAAACTAAGCCATATGAGTAGTATCTCTCGGATGACTAGACCAATTTTATTCATGTATTCAAATAGATTCAAGACCCCATGTAGGTATAGGAGAGAAGGGTGTAATGAGATGCAAGCGATCTAGGTATAGGAGTGGTGTAATGAGATGCCAACGGTCTGGGTATAGTAGGGGTTTAATGAGATGCAAGGGAATGTATGATTTGAAGTTTATTATTGTAAATTAATTGGAGTAAAGTATACTGTGTTCTGGCTGTACGATTCCGCCCAACCATCCGGGTAGTACATCAAATATATAGGGAAAGAACAATGGGTGTGCTAAGAACCAATGAGAGATCACTGACGGAAACTATTGAACGGGTCAAACTGGTTTTGAGACCGGTTGGATTTGAGGATTCAAAATGGTAGTCATATTGTTGAAAAGGAAACCGGTCAATCTAGTTTTAAGCCAACGGTTTGTAGTCTGTTAGCTGTAACACCCCAAAAATGGACACCAGACAATATTTTATTTCAACTCAAATAATTTCATTGAATAAACATGATAATTTGTGTCTTTTCCCGTGTTTTGAAAACAGCTGACTGGAAAACTGCGTAAACTGTAAGTCATACAGCAGAGAGGTAGCCTTACCACAAATTGTGTCCCTTTTTTGCACTTAATCAGAGCAAACATAAATCAATTACCGCAGCTTACATTATTTTTAATTTAGTTACTCAACAAATTAATTAAAGTGAACATAAACAATTTCAGGACCTTGTTTTCGTTTAACCGATTTCGCTTCCGCGCTACCCTAGTTTCTCTAAACTAATTTTCCGGATAAGAAAATGTTGACAACAGAAGGAAAGCGAAAACGAAATCGTGCGTTTACTTTACAAGACCTACTTACTATTTACTTTCAAATAACAGTCATGTTGTCCGCTTTGTTACAACGGACTATTTACATTCAACTTAAAGTTGCAGTGTTTTCTTTCAACCGATTTCGTTGCCGCGTTACCCTCGTTTCTCTAAACTAATTTTCCGAAAGAGAAAATGTTGACAACAGAAGGAAAGCGAAAGCTAATTCGTGCGTTTACTTTACACGATTTACTTTACAAAATTGTCCGCTTTCTTACAACGGACTATTTACCTTCAACTGAAAGTTGCGTTGTTTGTTTTCTTTCAACCGATTTCGTTGCCGCGTTACCCTCGTTTCTCTAAACTAATTTTTCGGAAAAGAAAATGTTGACAGCAGAAGGAAAGCGAAAGCCAATCCGTGAGTTTACTATACACGATGTACTTTACAAAATTATCCGCATGTTACAACGGACCATTTAAATTCAGCTTAAAGTTATGCTGTGCGCTTGGCAACAATACTCGAGTCCTAAACAGTTCTAAAGAACGCAAATAGCAAAAAAAAAAATCGTTTTTGTTAAACCAGCTTTAAGTTACTATCGTTTCCCTGAACTAAAATTTTCAGAAAAAGAAATATTGGCAGCAGAAGGAAAGCGAAAACATATTTGTGAGTTTACTATACATGATTTAATAACGTTACAAAATTAGTTGCATGTTACAACGGACTACTTATATTCAAATAAGAGTCATGTTGTTCGCTTCGCAACAATAGGCGAGTCCCAAACAATTGTTTAGGCAAGAACAAAAAAAAACGTAATTGGTTTTTGTTAACCTGCTTTATAAGCATGAAGTTAAAGTTATATTTACAAAATTAAGTTTATCACTGCACGCTTAGAAACACACTAAAATGCCTTCCTCAGAGGAACGTGTCAAAACAAAAATATGCACTGTGACTCGAATAGAACGGTATTTATATTTAGAGAAAGTAACATTTCAATTCACGCAAAATTGTTCGCATGTTACAACGGACTACTTATATTCAAATAAGAGTCATGTTGTTCGCTTCGCAACAATAGGCGAGTCCCAAACAATTGTTTAGGCAAGAACAAAAAAAAACGTAATTGGTTTTTGTTAACCTGCTTTATAAGCATGAAGTTAAAGTTATATTTACAAAATTAAGTTTATCACTGCACGCTTAGAAACACACTAAAATGCCTTCCTCAGAGGAACGTGTCAAAACAAAAATATGCACTGTGACTCGAATAGAACGGTATTTATATTTAGAGAAAGTAACATTTCAATTCACGCAAAATTGTTCGCATGTTACAACGGACTACTTATATTCAAATAAAAGTCATGTTGTTCGCTTGCAACAATAGGCGTGAGAAATGAACAGCGTTGTATGCACACAAAGCTTTGAGAAATGAACAACAAGTTTAGTTTTGTTCGTAAAAGCTCTAATAAAACCTTAAGTAAAACGATGCAATTGACAGCGCAAATTTCTTTGAGCAACAAGAAGAAACGATTTCCCTTCGTTCGAATAACGAACTCCCACGCGTAGAACTAGCCGGGAGAACTAGTAAACTACAGTGTAAACTTAAGACAGCGTCCACTCGCAAACATCATTGAGAACATAACAATTAACTTCTTCAGCACGCGCAAAACTAGCAAAATTTTGCCTGACTTTATCACTAAACGCTAAGAAACAGGCTTAAAAAAAATATAGGGCTGTATTTAATTCATCTTAACAAAGTCCTTCGGAATGAATGGTTCACAAATCGAAATCATGCGCTCTGAATATTTTTTCCTTTGACAATATTCACCCGTGAACATAAAAATCCGTGTAAACGATTTCACATTTCGATAAAACTGTAATAACGCAAGTCGAAGGCGACACGAATAGTCAATAAAATCATGAAACTGGAGTTCTCTCTTGTTTATTCGTTTCATCACTTTGTTATTCTAACACAAGAAATTTTCACTTCAACGAAGCGCAATCTATTCGATGACATAAAACCAGGCGAAGACAAAAAGAAAAAACAAGCTCCATTGGTTTGCGTCTGAGTAGGTATGAAAACATCAGTTGGGCGGAAAAGGAAATTTAAAAATTCGAAAGAGTGCATTGTTCACGAAACGGGTTATGGTTGATGCCAAAGAGCAATTCAAACAAAATCAAACTTGTCAAACTGCAACTAGACACGCATCGTGTAACTTTGTACGTTAGCGTAATAAACTCAAGCATAGTAGGTGAATAAAACACCTTCAAATATAGTGTGACATAATAAAGTGGTGAATTAACAGTTCAGCGTCCTTTGGAGGCATTTCAATTCTCGTACTTTATCCACGTTATGCGTTGGATTATACACAGCTAAACACACACGGTGTAGATTTTCTTTTTTCAGCGCAGTAATCTCTTCCATCGCGTGTGAAACACGCTCAAATAAACGGTGCGACAAACATTCATTAAGAAAGCCGTGAATTAGCTAAGGCATCGAGGTGTTTCAATTCTCGCATTTTAATCTATCATAAACAAGCATCGTGTAAATTTTATGTCAATGCAGTAATCTCTTCCAATCGCGTGCGAAACACGCTCGCATGAAGTGCGACAAACATACCTTACTTAAGAAGGCGGTAATTAACTGGAGCATCCTTTGGATGTCTTTCAATGCTCGTACTTTAAATTATACCATCAATACGCATCGCGTAAATTTACGTTAGCGCGCATCACATTACTGCTCAGTGTCGTAACGAAATGAGAAGTGTACAATAAGTTATTTTACGCAGAAAAACTCGTTCATTCAAATGCAAGTGTAACTACATTGTGCAAAGTGCGTGATATTTTGTTTTGTAAACATAAGAACCGCTTTCTTCGTATTTGCAATAAACAACGTCCAACTTTTGAAAATTCAGTGAATGACACGAGCATGCTCAGAAGAAAGGAGATCCGAGTGCTCCTATGAGGAGTCGAACCTAAGACCTTCCGATTACTAGTTCGAACTTTTCAAATGAAACTGCATTTCTTACCTGAAAATGGTAAAGTTTTTACATGCAAAGTGAAAGGTCAAGTGAACAAACAATCGAGTCTACACTTCCAGCATTCGCGCTTCACTGAGATACGACATATTTGTATGAATCACCCGTTGCAAGCGATAAAAGCAACTCAATACTCATGGCCAACTAAAGTGAGTAAATTGTTTAACTCACATACTACTCTGAGTAAAAGGTACACACTCTAACCACATAATGCTCATTTTGTAAACTTGCAAGTGATGGAAGCAACTCAATATTCATTGCCAAATAAAGTGAGTACACCGTTTTACTCACATACTACTCTGAGTAAAAGGTACACACTGTAACCTCATGATGCTCATTTTGTAAACTTGCAAGTGATAGAAGCAACTCAACACCCATTGCTAAAGAAAGTGAGTAAACCGTCTAACTCACATACTACTCTGAGTAAAAGTCACACACTTGGACCGGCACATGATGCTCATTTCTTAAAAGTGCTCCGAGCATTCAAAGTTACTCATTATAACAAAATACTGCTCATTGACGCTAAAGAGTAACACTGGGTTTAGAGCAAGATGCAGTGCTTAACACGAGTCAGCTAAAGGGTGATGTCCAAAATTGGTGCGGAACCCAACTATGACACTACTCAAGATTACAAGCGATTAAAAACAATTTATTGAATTCAAAAAGAAAAACGTACAGTTTCTTACATAGTTAAAAGAGTCTCGTTGCAAATTTAGAGATTGTTGTATGTTTTAATTAGGATAGTAGGATAGGATAGGATAGGCTAGCTTGAAGATTGATATTAAAATTATTATTATTATTATTATTATTATTATTATTATTATTATTATTATTATTATTATTATTATTATTATTATTATTATTACTAGTTTGACGGCGTCATCTAGGTATCAACTCGTTTGACGGCGTCTATGTAGACGAATGTTCCTTCCTTGTTTGGTCACAAAACTATCTCATTGGTCAGAATAGATCAGACCATCGTTTTCTGGTTGGATGAAACCAATCAAACAACCAAGGGGAAAGTGTATAAGAGGAGTTTGTTTGACGGTCGAAACAATTCTTCCGTCAAGATGAGCTGTGAATGGATCAACGTAGATGCTTCTTCAATGCGCATGCCGTTTCCAAAAGAAAAGAAGTTGAAGTTAAAGTTGAAAAGGAAAAATCAAGTCACTGACAACACCTTGGACCCAACCGAGAGAAAACCCACTCGTCCCTCCAAAGTATCCACAGGAAGTAGAAAAAGGCAAAAGACCAATGAAGAAGAAGTAGAACTTGGTGGTACCATACAAAGTATTTTTCGCACCGAGGAGGACCAATTCAGAAAGACGTTAGAGGCAGAGTATTTCGGATATCGACCAAATGAAGCTGAGGATCCCAGAATGGTAAAACATCAGAGTCTTCTCCTTGATTCCAAAAAGGAAAAAGCAGATGTTATCGAAGAAGTAATTGAAGAGGGTACTTCTGTGAGCGAAAAAGAAAATGCCGTGAACAATTTGTTGAAAGAATTGGATTGCTTTGAATTGAAAAGACAGGACAAGGTCGAGAAGAAAACCACTCAGACAAATCCTGAAATGCATCCATTGGATCCGGATCACTTGCTGTGTTGTCCTATTCACGAAGTGTTTGTGGAAAGAAAGGTCTCACAAAAGGGTTGGGAGTACATAAAGTGTCCCCACGCCACCTGCCCACTGTTTGCTTTTGCTTTAGACATGTTGCCTTATATGAGTGCTGTGAAAAGTCAACTCCATGAGGAACTGAAACAAAAGTGGAACAATTTGGTTTGTTGCTGTTCCCGTTCTATGACGCTCAGTGTTAGCAAATCAGAGAAGAACCCTGGTCGTTTGTACTTAAGGTGCAACAATAACCAGTGCGAATTTTTCCAATGGGCTGATGTACCCCTAACCCAGAAAAACCGAGACTGGATAGAGGGGAACACTGAACCCCATCCTGGTGCCTACAGGTTTCCTCAGAAATGCCGTGATACCGAAGCTTATCCTTTGAGAAGTTACATTAACCCAGATCCATTTCCAAGACCCGTGAGAGGGTATGTCGGAAAAAAACTCCTCTGGGATGAAGCAGAAGAGGCTGTTCGAAATATCGTGGTAATAGATTGCAACAACAGGATTGTGGATCCACCGGAGCTAAGTGGTTACCTCTATCAACCTGAATGCAAAGAACAATACGTTCAAAAAGTCTATGACATTAGACGAAACGGTGGCTTGAAGATGTAAGACCGTTATCACATCCTTTTTTTTTTTAAAAGAAAATGTTATAAAAATATGTTTCTTGTCTCAATAAAGTCAGTTGTCACTATCATTTGCATTTTCCCTTGGTCATAAAAGGTTCTGATTGGTCAGATGTTTTCTTCTAAAACTGTGTTTGACTCGTATGGACGGGTTGAAACCGGTTGTGTCATGACATTCATTCGTTCTCTGGTTTGGTCAGAACGGACATTCTTTCCAATTTGAACAGCGAATATAGGCTATACCAGAGGCGGATTTGATCACTTCGAGATTTTGATGACAGAGTCCACATTTTGAGTAACACATCTTGAAAGTCACTTGAAAAGTGATGTGTGTCACGAGCCGGTCACAGCCATTTTATACAGTTTTTAAAAACCGCATCTTTCAAATAAAAACCCAAGTTTACCACTGGTCAAATTACCCAATGATGGTCTTATGTATGCTCAAGTTACTTGTCAGTTATGGGTTGTAATAGAGCGGATCATTTTGGTGTTGTGCAGATCCCATTTACGTTTAGGCTGGTGTTTTGTTTTTTTTGGAGACAGCAACACAAGACATGTTTAACCGGCTTACACGAGTCGAACCTTTTAAATGTATATAAGGGTCGCCAGTTTGCGTATTCTTTACAGTACATGTTGTTCTGTCGCCAGCCTCTCAGCCACTTTATTTTACCGAAGCGACGATGGAACCAAAGAATGAGATCCAACCACCTCACGTAACGTTTCACCCAATAGACGAATTGGAAAATGGGGAAAATAAACGTGGAGCTGTATTGGTTGGCCATGTCTTTCAGCTCGCTTTCGCTGCTGTATGTGATGAACTCATTCAGCAAGAAAAATGGGAACAATGTCATGGTTGTGCTATCAATCATCCAAGTCAGCGACAACATTCGTGTTTAATGATAGACAACGAGGAAGCGTGGTTCCGTTACTTCGATCAAGTGGTGGACAAAGTTGATCTTTCACGTATTAGGAGGATTGCAGAAAATGCTTGTGGTGCTCTCGGATTCAAACTCAGCGACAAATGGGAAACCTACGTCAGCGACTTGCCTAAACATCCCAGAACTGCCATTTATCTCACAACCTTAGAACTCAAGAGTGCCGGTGACGTCGTGCATTTAGAGGGATTGAAAACTTGCATTCTAAACGCTATTT
Organism: Pavona decussata; assembly: GCF_977016875.1. Taxonomy (NCBI): domain Eukaryota; kingdom Metazoa; phylum Cnidaria; class Anthozoa; order Scleractinia; family Agariciidae; genus Pavona; species Pavona decussata. The sequence goes on from NW_028145567.1 coordinate 2,388,936, forward strand.
ATTATCGTGTAAATGGACAATACTACCACTATTTCAGGGATCCGCAAAGATCAGTTTATTCCGACCAAGAACTATCGGAAGTGGAACCGACAAGGGATTACTGCGCTCAGGCAAGAGAGGACCATTGCAGGGATATTGATTTTCTCGCCAATGAAATTCACAATCAACTTCGCTTTTGAGCAATAAGGGTAATTACTAAACAGTTACAAGCAATTAGAAAATTGATAGTAAAAGCTTCCGAATGGACCATGTACCGACATAGGTACATTAAATGTAAATTTAGATAACAACAATGATGCTAATCATCATCCTCATCACTCCTTTTGGAATGCGTTTGTAATAAAATATCATGTTTATTCAATAACATTAATTGTATGATACAACGTTATATCTTCTACGGTGTGTTGCAAAAAATTAAATTTTCTTTCGATCAAGAAATCGTTTGTGATTACTTGTTCTGTTGCGCCCTATTACCCCTATAACAAGTAACATGAGCATATATACGCTCAGAGCATGCGTTGCATGACTAACAGTTGACCACTCAGAGCATGCATAATACCACAATCGCGTAATATCCGTGTAGGCTGAGTACCACTTGAGCGTTCAGAGTATGGCAAGGATCAATGATGGACTATTACCAGTTACTCAAAGAGATGCAAGCACGCATGTTGCCAGTAACTCTCTTTGAGTGACTCAATTTTATTGATGAGTAAAAAAATTATTGGTTTACTCATTTCAAGGCAGGAAAGCGTCTAGAGCGAGCACGCATGTCACCAGTAGCTCTTTTTGAGTGACTCAATAAATGAGTCAAAAATTCATTAGCTTGCTCATTTCAAAGCAGGAAAGCGTCTAGTAAGCATCGCAGAACTAAGCTATGGCACATCCTTGTCAGTTCTGTCAGAGAACGTTTAGTCGAACATTTAATAGAGACCGTCACGAGAAGCAGAGTTGTCACAAGCGTCTAATGCAAAACCAAGAGGAGATGAGCAGTCAAAATACTATTAGTGACGATCATTCTTCAGATACTTTTGTTAAAGCAAACGCAGATGAAGGAGAACATGTAGGGAATCTAAGTGACGACAATGAAGAACGAGAATATGAATATGATGATGATGATGACGATGCTGATGATATTGATGATAAAGATGAAAGTGATGAAGAAGATGATGACGAAAACGATACAGACGATGACAAAGAAGATGAAAACACGGATAGTGACAATGAGGATGCTGGTGGTGATCCCTGGGATAAGTTGCGTGGGGAAGCTATTCGTGATCTGAATTCAGTTTGGGAGGAACAGGTCGAAGAGTACATGGTGCAGGGTTTTCGAAAACAAGATGCCGAGGCTCAAGCATCCAATCTGCTTCTTCCTGCTTATAGAAAGAGGCTTCGAACCTTATATCTACATTATCTGAAGTGGTACTGTGATCTTAAAACTGATCCAGTTCATAACAAGGTAATGAAAACGCTGCGTAGTTTTATGGAAGAGGATGAAATTGATTATACAGAGGCGGCAGAGGCAGCAATCACAAAACGGAAATACCTACTGAACAGACTATTTGAATACGAGGATTTGCATAAAGAAAGTTCAGACGGCGAAGAGTCGTTCAGTTACACAGGACAAAAGAGAAAATATCACGAACGTTGCTAGTAGAGTGACAAATGAATTCCTAGGCCGGTCGATGTCTCAATGCAAAACCAAACTAAAATAGTTAGACAGAAAGACGAGGAAAGATCCAACCTGTCCGCAAGCTGTTAGGTTACAGAAATAATCAGGGCAAATGTTCATTCATAGGTTACAGCAATAATCAGGACAATTATACACCACTCATAAATAGTACATCACGAATAAGACGTAGGAAATATGATGTCTAAAAAACGATTTATCTATCTCTATCCTTTCATTGCAACCACATGATTATTGTATTGTAGTGTTGTTTCTTCTTTAGACTCTTTTCACTATGTAAGAAACTGTGCGTTTTTCTTTTTGAATTCAATAAATTGTTTTTAATCGCTTGTAATCTTGAGTAGTGTCATAGTTGGGTTCCGCACCAATTTTGGACATCACCCTTTAGCTGACTCGTGTTAAGCACTGCATCTTGCTCTAAACCCAGTGTTACTCTTTAGCGTCAATGAGCAGTATTTTGTTATAATGAGTAACTTTGAATGCTCGGAGCACTTTTAAGAAATGAGCATCATGTGCCGGTCCAAGTGTGTGACTTTTACTCAGAGTAGTATGTGAGTAAGACGGTTTACTCACTTTCTTTAGCAATGGGTGTTGAGTTGCTTCTATCACTTGTAAGTTTACAAAATGAGCATCATGAGGTTACAGTGTGTACCTTTTACTCAGAGTAGTATGTGAGTAAAACGGTGTACTCACTTTATTTGGCAATGAATATTGAGTTGCTTCCATCACTTGCAAGTTTACAAAATGAGCATTATGTGGTTAGAGTGTGTACCTTTTACTCAGAGTAGTATGTGAGTTAAACAATTTACTCACTTTAGTTGGCCATGAGTATTGAGTTGCTTTTATCGCTTGCAACGGGTGATTCATACAAATATGTCGTATCTCAGTGAAGCGCGAATGCTGGAAGTGTAGACTCGATTGTTTGTTCACTTGACCTTTCACTTTGCATGTAAAAACTTTACCATTTTCAGGTAAGAAATGCAGTTTCATTTGAAAAGTTCGAACTAGTAATCGGAAGGTCTTAGGTTCGACTCCTCATAGGAGCACTCGGATTTCCTTTCTTCTGAGCATGCTCGTGTCATTCACTGAATTTTCAAAAGTTGGACGTTGTTTATTGCAAATACGAAGAAAGCGGTCCTTATGTTTACAAAACAAAATATCACGCACTTTGCACAATGTAGTTACACTTGCATTTGAATGAACGAGTTTTTCTGCGTAAAATAACTTATTGTACACTTCTCATTTCGTTACGACACTGAGCAGTAATGTGATGCGCGCTAACGTAAATTTACGCGATGCGTATTGATGGTATAATTTAAAGTACGAGCATTGAAAGACATCCAAAGGATGCTCCAGTTAATTACCGCCTTCTTAAGTAAGGTATGTTTGTCGCACTTCATGCGAGCGTGTTTCGCACGCGATTGGAAGAGATTACTGCATTGACATAAAATTTACACGATGCTTGTTTATGATAGATTAAAATGCGAGAATTGAAACACCTCGATGCCTTAGCTAATTCACGGCTTTCTTAATGAATGTTTGTCGCACCGTTTATTTGAGCGTGTTTCACACGCGATGGAAGAGATTACTGCGCTGAAAAAAAAAATCTACACCGTGTGTGTTTAGCTGTGTATAATCCAACGCATAACGTGGATAAAGTACGAGAATTGAAATGCCTCCAAAGGACGCTGAACTGTTAATTCACCACTTTATTATGTCACACTATATTTGAAGGTGTTTTATTCACCTACTATGCTTGAGTTTATTACGCTAACGTACAAAGTTACACGATGCGTGTCTAGTTGCAGTTTGACAAGTTTGATTTTGTTTGAATTGCTCTTTGGCATCAACCATAACCCGTTTCGTGAACAATGCACTCTTTCGAATTTTTAAATTTCCTTTTCCGCCCAACTGATGTTTTCATACCTACTCAGACGCAAACCAATGGAGCTTGTTTTTTCTTTTTGTCTTCGCCTGGTTTTATGTCATCGAATAGATTGCGCTTCGTTGAAGTGAAAATTTCTTGTGTTAGAATAACAAAGTGATGAAACGAATAAACAAGAGAGAACTCCAGTTTCATGATTTTATTGACTATTCGTGTCGCCTTCGACTTGCGTTATTACAGTTTTATCGAAATGTGAAATCGTTTACACGGATTTTTATGTTCACGGGTGAATATTGTCAAAGGAAAAAATATTCAGAGCGCATGATTTCGATTTGTGAACCATTCATTCCGAAGGACTTTGTTAAGATGAATTAAATACAGCCCTATATTTTTTTTAAGCCTGTTTCTTAGCGTTTAGTGATAAAGTCAGGCAAAATTTTGCTAGTTTTGCGCGTGCTGAAGAAGTTAATTGTTATGTTCTCAATGATGTTTGCGAGTGGACGCTGTCTTAAGTTTACACTGTAGTTTACTAGTTCTCCCGGCTAGTTCTACGCGTGGGAGTTCGTTATTCGAACGAAGGGAAATCGTTTCTTCTTGTTGCTCAAAGAAATTTGCGCTGTCAATTGCATCGTTTTACTTAAGGTTTTATTAGAGCTTTTACGAACAAAACTAAACTTGTTGTTCATTTCTCAAAGCTTTGTGTGCATACAACGCTGTTCATTTCTCACGCCTATTGTTGCAAGCGAACAACATGACTTTTATTTGAATATAAGTAGTCCGTTGTAACATGCGAACAATTTTGCGTGAATTGAAATGTTACTTTCTCTAAATATAAATACCGTTCTATTCGAGTCACAGTGCATATTTTTGTTTTGACACGTTCCTCTGAGGAAGGCATTTTAGTGTGTTTCTAAGCGTGCAGTGATAAACTTAATTTTGTAAATATAACTTTAACTTCATGCTTATAAAGCAGGTTAACAAAAACCAATTACGTTTTTTTTTGTTCTTGCCTAAACAATTGTTTGGGACTCGCCTATTGTTGCGAAGCGAACAACATGACTCTTATTTGAATATAAGTAGTCCGTTGTAACATGCAACTAATTTTGTAACGTTATTAAATCATGTATAGTAAACTCACAAATATGTTTTCGCTTTCCTTCTGCTGCCAATATTTCTTTTTCTGAAAATTTTAGTTCAGGGAAACGATAGTAACTTAAAGCTGGTTTAACAAAAACGATTTTTTTTTTTGCTATTTGCGTTCTTTAGAACTGTTTAGGACTCGAGTATTGTTGCCAAGCGCACAGCATAACTTTAAGCTGAATTTAAATGGTCCGTTGTAACATGCGGATAATTTTGTAAAGTACATCGTGTATAGTAAACTCACGGATTGGCTTTCGCTTTCCTTCTGCTGTCAACATTTTCTTTTCCGAAAAATTAGTTTAGAGAAACGAGGGTAACGCGGCAACGAAATCGGTTGAAAGAAAACAAACAACGCAACTTTCAGTTGAAGGTAAATAGTCCGTTGTAAGAAAGCGGACAATTTTGTAAAGTAAATCGTGTAAAGTAAACGCACGAATTAGCTTTCGCTTTCCTTCTGTTGTCAACATTTTCTCTTTCGGAAAATTAGTTTAGAGAAACGAGGGTAACGCGGCAACGAAATCGGTTGAAAGAAAACACTGCAACTTTAAGTTGAATGTAAATAGTCCGTTGTAACAAAGCGGACAACATGACTGTTATTTGAAAGTAAATAGTAAGTAGGTCTTGTAAAGTAAACGCACGATTTCGTTTTCGCTTTCCTTCTGTTGTCAACATTTTCTTATCCGGAAAATTAGTTTAGAGAAACTAGGGTAGCGCGGAAGCGAAATCGGTTAAACGAAAACAAGGTCCTGAAATTGTTTATGTTCACTTTAATTAATTTGTTGAGTAACTAAATTAAAAATAATGTAAGCTGCGGTAATTGATTTATGTTTGCTCTGATTAAGTGCAAAAAAGGGACACAATTTGTGGTAAGGCTACCTCTCTGCTGTATGACTTACAGTTTACGCAGTTTTCCAGTCAGCTGTTTTCAAAACACGGGAAAAGACACAAATTATCATGTTTATTCAATGAAATTATTTGAGTTGAAATAAAATATTGTCTGGTGTCCATTTTTGGGGTGTTACAGCTAACAGACTACAAACCGTTGGCTTAAAACTAGATTGACCGGTTTCCTTTTCAACAATATGACTACCATTTTGAATCCTCAAATCCAACCGGTCTCAAAACCAGTTTGACCCGTTCAATAGTTTCCGTCAGTGATCTCTCATTGGTTCTTAGCACACCCATTGTTCTTTCCCTATATATTTGATGTACTACCCGGATGGTTGGGCGGAATCGTACAGCCAGAACACAGTATACTTTACTCCAATTAATTTACAATAATAAACTTCAAATCATACATTCCCTTGCATCTCATTAAACCCCTACTATACCCAGACCGTTGGCATCTCATTACACCCCTTCTATACCTAGATCGCTTGCATCTCATTACACCCTTCTCTCCTATACCTACATGGGGTCTTGAATCTATTTGAATACATGAATAAAATTGGTCTAGTCATCCGAGAGATACTACTCATATGTTATTTTATGCGGTACCGTATTTACTCGAATAAGCGCCGCCCCCGAATAAGCGCCGGACTGGTTAATAAGCGCCGCAGCTCCGGTGCGGCGCTTATTCGAGTATTTCCATAATATGATAAAAATACACTGTAATCGCTGCAATGCGGTTCTAAGCCAGCAATGGGAATTTATTTTCATCAATAGTGATGTTTTTCAGTTCGAAGTGAGTATATCTTGATGCTCTTTCAATCAGTTCTCTCTTCAAAATGTTCGCGTTCTTCAGTTCTTGCGTGAAGGCTCTAAACTTAGCCTGCCCCTTCCCCCTTCCCCTTAGGAAGGCCTGATACTCAGGCTACTCTAAACTTTGCCGGTACGACAAGCCCAACCTCCCTCTTTCTCTTCCCTGTAACTGTTGCAGTATGGAGATTGTCAGCGTTTGCTGTACTCATGCGGTAAATTAATTTCTACAATCAAAATGTTTTGTCTTTGTGGTATGAGCCTTTTAAATAGGCGCCGCCCTCGAATAAGCGCCGCACAGGAGACACGAAATACGGTATTTTACTGTGTTTGAAATGCGATCCAGCCTGTAAGCTGATACTCGGCCGTTTAATATCGTTAACGCTTTCAGACGTCCGCGATGTGCTGAAGTACAGTACCATATCACGGACGCTAAAAAAGTTTGTTTTTAATATGCTTCACTCTTTAGCAAGAAATTCCTCTTTAATTAGCTTGCTCTTCAGCCATGTGACATTGAACATTGAGCCTATAACAACTATGAAATGATGGAATGAGATATTTTGTTGTGAACTGTAAGTCATAGAAATAGAGCACTGTATACCGTAGAAGAGTAGAGGACAATTTATTTCATAGTACTTTTACACAATGTTACGCGTATTATACCGTTAAGTTACAAATTGGCACTAAACTTTGTTTAAAGTATTGATTGCTTGAAAGAGTGTTGATTGTCCTATTGTTTCCTTGCGTGAAGTGTTTTGTATGATACGCCATTAAAATTGACGTTAGACAACGCCCAGTGAGTATTTTTAATGATCCTGTATTAAGCGACCAGCTCCTCAAGTCCCGAGGGTGGCCGTTATATACAGGTTCGACTGTACACTACATGTATTCCAGTAAACTCAATGCGGACGTGACCAGGAAACATATCAAAGTGATTATGACAAACCGAGATGTGCGTCACCATTTAATGTTATACAAAACATGCCCTTACGTATTTTGGTTAATTTATATTTGTTACCCTGATTTATATACCGATCAGCAAAATAAAAACGTTCTTAATCGACTCTCAGCCTGAGGAATGTTCTTAATACCTTCTTAAATTTTTGGTTAATCTCAGCCTCGACGTTCTTACAAAAAAGGTTCTTATAAAAAAAAAAAAAAAAAAAACAGAGTGTAGTGGTTTTGAGGAGAATTTGTTATAACGTCTCACGCTATTTTACCATTGTTGAAACTTGATACCGTACTTCATTCTCATGACCCTATAAGGCCCGTTTTAACGGTTTCAACATTTGCCCAACATTCGGTCAACAAAAGTTGAACGGATGTTGGGCGAATGTTGGATTAACGGAGCTGACTGTTCAAACGGTTTCAACGCCATTTAACATTTTCAAGAACAAAGAAAATGTTGAATCTATGTTGAATAAAAGTTCAAACTAATTTAAATTTGATTCAACACACTTTCAGTGAACAAGTTTTCAGCATTTTTTTACGCTTTCAGCAATGTTGAAGGACCTGTTCAAACTTCCCCGACATTTGGTTCAACAACTGTGTTGAACGCATGTTGAACCAAATGTTGAAACCGTTTAAACGGGCCTGAATGTTTAATCATGTATTCACTTTGTATCGATATTGGTGATCCGTACAAAGCGTGCGCACGTGCACTACGTCATTTTGATTGGCTCTTCGTTTCCTAGCTAAGGTTTAACTAGCCTGCGTAGCAAGCGTTTCCGTGCTGTTTCGGAGCAAAGAAAGACCGAGGAACGAGATTCTCGGTTTTGGCCGCGCGAGAAATGAAACGAGAGCCAAAAAATGAAAGAGGGCTTACTCGCGCCATTTTTCGCCCGGTCCTTGCTCGGAAACAGCACGGAAACGCTTGTTACGCAGGCTAAGGTTTAACCCATGCACCCTGTTGGGTTTGGCTAAAGTTACCTTCTATGTTTTTCTATGTTTATCCAGGCGTAATTTTTTTACCTGTAGTTAGAGTAAACAGAGAAGCGGTCACATTCAATATAGTTAACATTATATAAACAATAATTAATAGCCTTTGATTAATGACCCAAGCGCCATTCTTTTGTTTTGTATCATCGGCGAAGCGTAAATTAGAGAACAAACAGAAGCGAACACATTACCAAAATATTAAACTAACTATAGAGTAGATGTGACTATAACCAATGCGAGAGGAGAAATTAGGGGTCATATACCTGCTAACTCTCATGCATTATGCGTGAATCTCACGCCTGGGGACTAGAGACATCGATCTCACGCATCAAGGACAATTTCTCACGCATGACTCACAAATCCGGACGAGTTGTTCTAAAAAAACTTCATTTCATTTCAGATTTGTTTTGTATTATTTCTTTGCTCCTTATGACAATCGCAAAAGCTTTCAAATGTCTACAATCCGTTTGAATCGTAAGTGTTCAAAGGTCGTCGGAATATCGTCGGACATTTTCGGCAACGTTCGGAAGTATTCGGAAAATCATCGGAAATCTTCGGAAGTTGGTCGGACGTTTTCGGAAATCCTGGTCATGACGAGACAAAAATCTCACGCGTTTGACTCAGAAAAAGTTGGCAGGTATAGGGTCATGGGGAATATCCCGTGTTTTGGTCGAACATTTGTACAATTTTAAGTACCCCGCTCAAACACTGATGAATTGTTTGTAGATCATCAATAGCGAAAACCGCCATGTAGCAGTATGAATTCAACATGTAATATATGATGTATAACACGTCAATCGATCTGAAAGCGTTTTAACGGTTATTGGTCGAGCTGTTGACTTGGCGAGAATTGTTGTATCTCTGTATCCATGACTCGTATTTAAGTTTTGCATGTAGTAAAAGCACTTGATCACGCATGAAATCCTTCAACGAAAGCTGACTAGAATTCAGCGCTATTATTAGAAAAAGCACAATATTTATTTGCGCATTGACTCTAGAAAACTGACTGTAGACAATACAGGACCACTTTCTGTTCAGTTTAACTCCATAGCCGGCTCAAACTGGGAGCCATTAAACACGCGCGTGGTCTCCTTAAAGGAAAATGCCGTGCATTCCTCGTCTTTGGATGATTAGTAGGAGCGAGTGTGGTGAGATCGCAAGGCTTGCGCGCAAGAATCTACGCTTTATAGGTGCTTTGCGAGTTCACACTTTTAGCGATTTATGTCTTCTCCCGTAGATTTTAAGGGAAAAACTAGTGTTTTGCAGTTCAAAGCGTTCCTTAATTCTCCAATGATTATGTTGCTCTTGGCAGGAGAAGGAAACAGTGACCCCACATCACCCAACTGGGGAATGACGTACATCAAGGTAAGAATTGGTGAACGCTGGCAGAAACGGACAGTTTCCATTACAGCTGGATAAACTACTGCTTACTAAATTCAGACGTTTCAACCAACGGCCGTCGAAATTTGTTGCGCCAGACATAAAGGCGAGCGACCAACGAAATGGCTGGTTGAACGCCCAAAAGTTTTTTTTGACTTATGCCAACATGCCAACGGCCCTCACAAAACTAATTCGTGGGTTAAAATTTGGAAGGGTATGGGTGGGCCGACTCGTCTCCAGTCGTCTCTCTTGTCTTTGAGAAGAGGCACGCGCGAGGGGAGTGCACTCGAGAGGGATAGAAGCGCGGGTGTTACTGAGCCCTCGCGCGAAACGACGAGAGAGACGACAGGGGACGAGTCAGATGAGTGGGTTCATTAGCATGAACTACAGTTGACTCCCGATAACTCGAACCTTCAAGGGAAATTGAAAAAGGTTCGAGTTATCGCGGGTAAAATTATATAGAACATGACCTGAAAGGAAAGGAAAATTGGTTCGAGTTAGCGCGAGGTTCGAGTTATGATCGGGAGTCGACTTTACACAAACACTGTTACACAAGTGATAGAATTATACCTCCCTCCAGCGTTCCCTGCTGACTTTTATATAATCTAGGTGCTCGACACTGTAGGTTGGCCTTTTCTTAAAGCAGCCTTGGCTGAATGATTTGGACCAAGTTGGATCCCTACTTTTGTAGTCTTGTTGTTGGTTTAACAATGGCTGGTTCTATCTGCCTTTACCTCATTTCATTTTCCCTTTCTTTCTTCAGACTATAGTCCATATTTGGTAAATTCCTTGGCCGTCGTTAATTAGTAGTGTCCTTTCTTGTGACAGACTGAAGGTGAAGATGACGAGTCTTATGACGACCCCATAAATGTCGTACCCAAAACACCACAGTCCTCGTGACCATGGAGACATGGAATGAACTAGTGCGCATGCCTCTCCTCTGCCTCTATCATGGAACGCAGGAATTTCCAAAACGTGGGGCGCAAGGGTGTAACAGGAGCTTTGGGGAAGTACTCTCCGTGGCTGATCTGGAAGTGTCCTGTATTATCAAATGGACCAGGGCTCCTAGAATTCAAGAGAAGATGTTTTAATGGTGTTTGATGACTTGTTCGGTTACAGGCAAAAGTCAAAAGCTTTTAGCAAAAGACAGTTGTTGTGTACTGGCTTCAATTTCGCTTGCGTAGTCTCACCAAAGCGAGGAAGTCAATTGTAGAATATTTATGTTCGCACTTTTACGAACTATTCACTTCATCTCGGAAAGGTTTTGTTCTAACAACGGGTGAAAACACCTATACGCCTAGCGATTACAAAAAGCGAGGTTTTGTTTTTTGTAGTTGTTTTGTTTTTGTTCTTTTAATCCGTGGGTTTTCCAGACAAAATATCTCGTATTTAGGTATTGGAACGGACCTGGCTTTACCTCATTGGTTGATTTGCGATGGTTTGAGAAAAGAGTACAAGACGGAGTATGGCATGCTCGGGTGTACGTTTATCTTTTTACTTGCAAGGCTTTTCCATTACATTCATAGATAAGCAAAAATCATCAATAGTAGCCTGCAAGTACTGTACAACCACCTGTCATTGCTCCCGTCTAGGGAGGGGTAGGGGCTTCGCTCGTGGAGCATTCGCGTGAAAGGAACTTTTCGAAGGTTAATCGCAGACGCCCTTTTGCACGCGCTTGTAGCGGACAGGGAAACGAGTGGAGGCTGTATTTGCACAGTTTAGGAATACAAAATTATAAGTTATTAACTTATATAATTATTTATTAAAAACTGGATCATTGTATAATGCAATTCCAGGGATTTGATTGGCTTAGCGGCCATGATATATATGGTAAATCTTGAATAGTGCAGGGACCACTTGTACAAACAGCAGCAAAGTGTAGCCGGATCTTTGTGTCGATCAGGATCAGCAATGTTGAATAAAACGTAAAATTAAATGCAAGGCTGTCCGATCAGCCTTGCATTTAATTTTACATGATATATATGGCCATGCCCGGTAAATAGCGACCATTAAATTGTCTTTTGGTTGTTCTTGCAAAGCAGAATCAGCAAGATCTAGCATCATTTCTTGATTGTTTTTAATAAAACAATTATTCCACTCACGCTTGTTGGATATGAGATGTTTGTAGCCTACTCGGCGATACGCACATATCAGGAGCCATAATCATGGTTACGGTTCCTGCTCATATCCAACGCACGCTCGTTTACGGCTGATCTACCCTGTCTCTTGTAATACCCAAATTGACGTCAAGAAGTCCACAGTCTGAAGCCTTGGCTGGAAAGACTTCCCAGTTCCCTGTACATGTAGAAATACAGAACTTTAAAATAAATTATCCTTCGTAAGTGCGAAAATAGTCTTTTGGCTTTGAAAGAGAAGGCGAACAGGTTGCATTTTAATATGCGCGCACGTGAAAGTCACTTTCCGATAAGAAAAGACTAATACTGGGGAATGGGATGAGGGACTTGGGGAGGAAGTGGATATCGCCCTCGAACTCCAATCATTCAACTCCACAAACCAACGGAACAGCTCACTCCACTCGCCGAATTGTTTACACTTTATAAATTCCGAAGCCTGCCAGTAGCCCTGGTAGTCTCAAAGCAAAGCTTCGAGGTTAGGCTGCCTTTCGCCTCTCTCTTCCCTGACTCCATTCTCAGTCCACACATTGACCTACATTCGTCGGCTTTTCTTCTTCCTTTTTACTTTCTTTTCCTTTCCAAATTTCCACAAAGTCCGGACACTTCCCGCGATCCCGCTTCCCGTCCCTTATCTCTCGGTCCAGTCATTATGGTCTAGAAGTGCGCGTGTGCTCCAAGAGTCTGGGAACGAGCGTGAAACCACGAGGCTGCAAACAAATATTCAACATGGTGGGTGAAATTTGGATTGTGTTGTGCTTTTATTTTTCGATCTAGCTCATTTTCATTCTGTTTTCTGAGCCTTTGTTCCCTTCGCTAGGTTCTGTACGTGTTGTATGAGCATGCCTCGGGCTATGCTGTCTTCAAGGTCATCGCACAAGAAGAAATTGGTGTCTTGTTGCCAGAAGTTCAGGAATCAGTGGCCGATCTCTCTCGATTCGGAAAGTTGGTCAAGCTGGCGGCATTTTCGCCCTTCAAATCGGGAACTAATGCTCTAGATAACATCAACTGCATATCGGAAGGTTTGTACCTTGATCACAGTTATGTGGATTTGATAGAAAAGTCATAATCGAAGGCCAAACGTAAATTAGTCTCTGGCGTTATTCACGTGTATTTTAATATTGTTGTGATACTGTTCGCCATCTTATTGTACGCACATTTTTGTTGATAAGCTGCACTCTGAATTATTACTTTGAGTATACTCTCGTTTTCTTGTTGCCATTTGAACTAAACTTAAGGTGAAACGGCGTGTGAGTTGCCAAAGATCTGATTCTGTGGGGATTAGGTTTTGTATAGTGGTTTGTAACTCTTCATTATATTAGCATATGGTCATTCGGTAAGGTTTCCGCACAGCCCCTTGCATTAACTATGTACACATTTTCTGACTCTTACTCTGTTTATGATCGCTGTTTGCTGAGGGATAGTTAGAGAGTAAGTGCATGCAGAGTAATGTGCATGGGTTTTGCAGAAGTCTTTCCTATTACTCAACTGGCTGGCCTTCAGTGAGTGTGTAGCCTGGTTTGAATGTATGAGGCAAGGAAAAATATTAGTGTAAGCAGAAGATTTCACTTGCACGATAAGCATAAGCAAGGAGGTCTAAAAAGCAGGCGCAAAGCCTTTAAATTACTAATACGTAGTTCAGACACAATGCCTTTCGTGTGCAATGTTTTATGTGCGTATTAACCGGGTTTCACTGCAATTGTGTATTTTTAGGCATTATCCATGATGACCTCAAGACGTTCTTGGAGGCTAACATACCAACAGGGAAGAAGAAAAGTAAGGTTCTGTTAGGTGTGGCAGATCCTAAACTCGGTGCAGCCGTTCAGGAAGCTGTGAACATCCAATGTGAGTCCGGGGGATTGGTGCTTGAGGTACTCAGGGGGATCAGATTCCATTTTGAGAAGTTGATCAAGGGTTTGACTGGCCCAATGGCTGCCAAAGCTCAGCTGGGTCTGGGGCACAGTTATTCCAGAGCCAAAGTCAAGTTTAATGTCCATCGTGTGGACAACATGATCATTCAGTCCATCAGCTTGTTGGATCAACTGGATAAGGACATCAACACTTTCTCAATGAGAATCAGGTATACCCAAGTCGTATTTCTCTTCTAAATCTTTTGCCTCAAAGTCAGCGAAAAGTTGGGAATTTTTTTACAATAATATCAATAATGGCAACCCAACTTCAGCTGGCTAATAAACTACAGGTAACTACGGCCAACTCTCACCTTGCGGACACCTTGCTATTATGGACACCCTGATAATACGGACAGCAGCTAAATCCCCGGCAAAAATAAATTACAGAGGATTGACTGAAATAAATTCCCGCCATTATGGACTCTCGCTATTAAGGACACTTACTTGCGGTCCCGAGGGCGTCCGCAATAAAGGAAGTTGAGTGTTATGAAAACAAAAAAATCGTTAATTTTTTCAGCCATTCTATTCACAGCTCCTTAAGTTACATACATAACTGGAATGGTTTGTCATCCTCATTCACAGTTATTTTACATTCATTTATTCATCCTCTATGGGGTGGTACATTGTGATCTCACAAGTTGACCAGCTCCCCGTTTGCTTGATAGCTCAGTACTTAGGGAGAGCACTGCATTGCCATTACAGAGGTTATGTGTCCAAATCCAGATCAAGATTTAAATTGCTGCTGTTGCTTGGAACTCAAAGAAAAATAAAATTTGATCATGGTTTGAAAAGGTGATTTAGTATATAATTATGGGAAAAACAAAGCATGCCTTTTATGCAAAATTTTAATTTGAAACAATCCACTCCAAGGTCAGAATTAAAACCGTTGTGATCCTCCTTAATCTGAGTATATCCCTTATCTTTGATCTTCAAAAACCCCTTAATGCCTAACATCAAAGAACAAATTCTCCTTGTCTCCATACGTTTCTTATAAAAGTGCTGTAGAGAAGTTATTAAAATATCAAGAAAATGCCCCTGGGTGACCATATCCTTAATTCTGATGACCTCAGAATTATTGAATAAGCATTGATATTACAAGGAGAAATTTGATGCTGATCACTTTTAGGGCTTAAAGGGTTAAAAGCCTGAGGATAAAATTGAGTATTGTTTTGATTGTTTTATTGCAGAGAGTGGTATTCCTATCATTTTCCAGAACTTGTGAAGATAGTGTCTGACAACTACATGTATGCGAGAGTAGCCCAGTTCGTAAAATCAAGGAAGGATCTGACAGAGGACAAGCTCGAAGGGTTGGAGGAGATTGTAATGGACTCAGCCAAAGCCAAGGCAATTTATGACGCTTCCAAATCATCAATGGGTGAGTGAACTAGTGTTCTTACTCAATGAATTTGTGTCTTTTAGATCTACAGTACTGGTAATCTCTAGTTAGATCCTTCTTAACCAGATGTGGCAATAGGCTTACAGTCATGATTGAGAATATTAGAAATTACTTAAAGTTTTGATTTATTGTTGCTGATGGCAAAATAGTATGATCGAGGTTTTACTACATGAGCAAGCTTAACAACATTACCACCTTTCTCTATTTTTACACGAGAGGATTTTAACATAATGCTTTCTGTAAATCGTAGCAGTTTGCAGAAGGCATACAGTGTATTGTAGTTGAGTGGTCCAAGCACCAGACAAGTGGGATGGGGATTTTTTTCTTTCTTGTTCTATGCCTGCAAAAAACTGAAAAAGGTCACCCAGGCATTAAATTATAAATGGTTTAGTATTAGCCATAATTTTGCTACTGATTATTAGTGATTGTTGTGTTTGAATGCTGCAGTAGAGGGACAACCAATGTTTTGTTTGGTTATAATGTCTGTTCAGAGGCTAAGGGCTTCAGAGAAGGCAGCTTCACAGTCATAAACTAAAGGAAGTCACACATTCTTGTTGTCCATTATTCCTTTTTAAAAACTAAGAAGCTTGCTATCTTCACCGTAGCTGCCAGCCGTTATGTTTAGCTGGCGACCGGCTTCTAATGACAGCCCTGAATAATAAAATATTTGTAATAATATCTTTGCTTTAATACATTTTATAGGGATGGATATATCACCAATTGACTTGATAAACATCCAGACCTTTGCATCACGGGTGATCGGCCTCGCAGAATACAGAAAGAGTCTTCATACATACTTGGTTTCCAAAATGAATCAGGTGGCTCCTAACTTGTCTGCACTCATTGGAGAACAGGTGGGCGATCATGATCGTATAACAATGAGAAACAACCACATAGCTTCTTAGAGAAAATTGTGGGCCTAGCTTCACATCTGCCTCCTCTTATTGTCTTATTCTAGACACTTTCAACAGGTCTCATTCTTGAATCATGCAGAATGAAAGTCACATGTATATGAACCAAGTAAACTTAACCTTCACAAATGACGCCTCCTGTGAACAGTCCCGGCAATGTTCAAACACTGCAGGGCTGTCACTAAGTTGCAGTCCATCTACATCAGTATTTTTGAAATTTGAACAGAGTTTGGAAATTTACAAGTCAGTTTTGAACATCGTCAGCCAGATTACAGAGTTCCTGTAGAATTTTCCCTAGTGTCAGTATAAAGCTATGAATTTTTCTTTACATTGCAGCATTAAGTATTTAAAAAAAATAACAATTGTTTCCCAAGTATTTTGAATTTTTTTTTTCAGTTAATGCATCTTTTTTAGAAAGATTTCTGGAGAAATATTCAAGATCCCATTCAAATGCCGGACATATAAAAAGAGGAATTTGAATGTTCATTTCATTCTCAGAAATACTGGTTATGCATGACATAGCCATGGCAGTGTTTTACATCAAGTATTTTGAATTTTTTTTTTCAGTTGATGCATCTTTTTTAGAAAGATTTCTGGAGAAATATTCAAGATCCCATTCAAATGCCGGACATATAAAAAGAGGAATTTGAATGTTCATTTCATTCTCAGAAATACTGGTTATGCATGACATAGCCATGGCAGTGTTTTACATCATACAGTAAATTGAAAATGCTTTGTTCGTTTCAGGTTGGTGCTCGATTGATTTCTCACGCTGGAAGCCTGACAAATCTTGCAAAGTACCCTGCTTCAACAGTCCAGATTCTAGGAGCTGAGAAAGCTCTGTTCAGGTATACTCCCACTCTTATCTGTCAACTCTTTAAGCCCCAATAGTGCTCAGCAATTAAATTCTCCTTACAGTATCACTGCTACTTTAGTCACAGGTCATGAGAACAAAGCAATTGATCACCAAAGATGAAATATCTTGCATGGTTCTAAACAAATTTTTCCAGTTGCCGTTGAACTTTCTCTAAGCAAGCAAAATTTCAAGCCTAAATGTACTTACAAGACGTTAGACTACAGACTCTTAGAGTGCTTTGACATCGCCAGAACCGGTAGACCGGCCAGTCTGTAAATCAAATGCATCAGTTTGAAGGGATGGTGCTGCGAAATCTTGAAAAATAATCACCCCGAAAATGGTACGCGCTATATTGAAGAAATTCGAAAGACATTCTGACAAGATTTTAAGGCAACACAGCCAAGAAATTGACCTGGTCTCAGATCTGACTCAATGGCCATTGTTATCAAATGCAAAATAACGCAAATGTCCCCAGGCTTAGTAAAGGTGGTCACTTACGAGAGATTTTGAAGTCATTGTTGTCTACGGACTGACTGGTTGTCTTAGGTGATTCCTGAAGGGAAGGGAGGGAATCTGGGGTGCTTACCATTTACGCAAACCACCCGGATGGAAATTTTCGGCATAAATACAAAATGATTTAGGTTGTCTTAACAGAAGATGGATAATATGCAAAATGTATGGACATCAGCTGTAAATCCCAAAAGGAGAAATAAAAATGCATCAGTTTGAGCAGAAGCCCATAATTTCAGAAGTACTCCAAATGGAATGATGCGTACCATTTGATTTTCCAGCTGGAATTTCCAGGTTTTCCATATAAATGGTAAGCACCCCTGGTCACTTACGAAAGATTCTATAAAATACAGTTTTCACTGAGAACAGATAAGGGAAAACGTCATTCACGAGAATCCAATAGTAGTGTGTGTTACATTTCTTCGCAGAGCTCTGAAGAAGAAAGGAAACACTCCCAAGTACGGTCTCATTTTCCATTCGTCATTTATTGGCCGAGCTGGTACCAAGAACAAGGGCCGCATATCCAGATACTTGGCAAACAAATGCTCCATCGCGTCAAGAATCGACTGTTTTTCAGGTAATGTTAAGTCTGGTGAAGTCCACCGGATATACCCAGACTATCTTCATTTTTTACTCAAGTACTCAGTTGCAGTACCTTAAGAAACTTGTGCGTTTTAATCAGGGTAAGCTCTACTATTTACAGAAACCGGCTTTCTGCGCGCCGAGCAGCGTGAAATAAGCGAGCGAGTTACTGGAGGGTTTGAGAGTACATACATGTTATTTGCGATTGCATGGTGTCGTGTTGAATTTTTATGACGATTGGCTTACATACTTAACGGAAAACCCGTCGTTACCCAACGGCGTAGCCTGCGTAGCTGGCGGTATTGTAGGCGCGCACTTAGAAGCGAGCTACGAAGCCGCGAGGAGACTTTCTTTCGCGCGCGCCTACAGTACCGCCAGCTACGCAGGCTACCAACGGCGATTCTTTGGCCCGGTTCACACGCCGTACTTTACACGAGTCCAATCGAATTCAACGACCCCGGCTTAATTGATTCGGACTTCGAACTCAATTCAGCTGAAGTTAATTCACCGATGCATACTATGACTGAAGAAAATTGCGGATTTTGGTCAACGTATGCTTTTGATTCCGCTCATGTGAAGTTAGGGGTCTGAATCAAAGCCGGTACACAGCCGTTATTTCCGGCTGAGCAGATCCGAATTAGACCGGCCGTTCTGAATTGATTTAGACGTCATACTTCACATGAACTTAATTCATTGAATTCGATTCGTCTCGTGTGAAGTACAGCGTCTGAACCGGGCCTTTCTCTAAAAGGACGAATTTTTGGTGGTTAGTGGAACTTTGGTAGGATCCTTTATTTTGTGAAGCAATTCTTCTTAGTCCCTAAGCGGCATTTTCCTTTCTGGATAAGTGTTCAAAAGTACATTTAAGACAGTTGATAACAAGAATCTGGCTTCAATAACATCATAGCCATGTACTTCAAGAGAGTTCTATAACGAGGGATATACGTCATGGACAAAAATGTTTTGTAATTATCTTTCTACAGAAACGCAATCGAGTGTGTTCGGTCAGAAACTCCACGATCAAGTTGAAGATCGACTGAAGTTCTACGAGACGGGCGATGCTCCACGGAAAAACATCGATGTGATGAAAGAAGCCATCGCCGAGTTCGAGGAGAAGAGCCAGGAAATGGACGGAGACGCGAGTGAAAAGAAGAAAAAGAAGAAGAAAAAGAAGGACAAGAAAGAAAAGGCACAAGCTGTTGTAGAAGAGGAGGAACAAGCGACACTGAATGAATCGACGCACGTGGAAAATGGCCACGATGAGGGGGCCAGCAAGAAGAAGAAAAAGAAAAAGGAGAAAGGAGAGAAAAGGAAGGCGGAGGAAGACGTAGAGGAGGAAACTGCACCAGCCACAATTGAAGAGTCAGAAGAACCGGTGAAGAAAAAGAAAAAAAAGAAGAAGCGAACTGATGATGAATGATTCGTTAATTTTGTGCAAGCGCGCATGTGATGATGGGAATTACGTATCATGCCGAGACATTGAGTTTATCGAGTAGGAAAGTTTTTGAAATGAAATGATGTATTTTTGCAGCTTTTCAAACTGTCCAGTAAGGTGGAATTGATACAATAATTTTATTTCTTGCACTGTAAATGAAAGGGCAATTTTCACTTCAACGTAGTTTTATTGCAGTACTCTGTAAAAGCAACCGGAGTTTTGCTGGTTACCAAAAAGAAACGCGAGTGGAATGAAGGAATGTACAGTTCTCAAGTCTTTCGACTTTCACACCAGGCTGTAAAGAAACGATTAAACGAGAACGCAAGATGTTCCACCTGCCTTTTAATCCAAACCGACTAGTGTACCTTTCTGTCTAGCTGCGTTTACTTTGTTAGAGATCAAGGCGATGCTGGTTGATTCGCGTGTTCTGATAACCACGAAATAAACCACCGTCATGGTCTGTATATAGCAACAATTTTAAGGCTGCTGTCGCAATCGTTTTACCAACCAATACATTTTCGTATTAATTTACAATTCGTGTCTTTTTCGTTGCCCATCGTATTGCGGTGTCAACAATGGTCCGTTTAAGGAGAGACGAAACTCCACGTTTTACCGAGAACTTTGTCAAGCCTCTTCCTGGCAGTCAAAGACCCTGTTCACAGGAAGTAACTCGTGCACCCTACCTATTCAAATTCCGATCCAGTGTCATGTTATGAGGTAAAATTCCTGCAATTAAATCTGACGAGGAAATTGATTTATTTTCATACTAGTCTCCTTATACGTTCTTTGTCAGAGGATCGTCAAGTGAAAAGAAGCGTTGCGTACCTTTGTCGAATCATCGTACACGAGAGAAGCGTATAGTGTTGGATCGGGAGGGGGAAGATCCCCCTTTTCAAATCTGAACTTGTGCAATTTGTCTTCGATAATCAAATGTGTTTAAATTTAAAGTGAAAACATCGTAGACCTCGTTTGCCCGGAAAGTTCGTCGAGTATGTTAAATTTGCTAAATCAGACTAATAGTATTTATCGTAGTGTTGCCATTGACATCGACGAAATTTCCACAGTATGTCACCAAATACAGGAGAACAGTGTCTCTAATAAATTAAATTCTTGTATGCAAAATAAATGTAGTGGTGCTTGGAGAAATCAATTATTTGCAACCGCCAGAGGTGTTTTGACTTACGCTATGTGACTACCGTGTGAAAGGTAACATTTGGCCCCCTCCAGTTAAAAATTCCTGGATCCACCCATGGGGTACGTTTCTCAAACGGGCCCGAAAAGTAAATTTCTTGAGCCTTTTCTATAGATTGCCGTTTGTTTTTCGTACAAAGTAACTCGATGTGCTTCTTAATCTTGGAAAACTTAATAATGTCTTTGCTTCCGAAATTATCAAAAATGTAATTTTAAGCAATGAATTTTGAGCATGTAAAACACTTTTTCGGGTCGGAAATCGTTTCGAGGGTTTGCGAAACACGCTGGCGCGGTGTCTGAACTAGGAATAACTTTTCTTATCACGTACCAGGAGCCATAGTCGGAATTATGGTCCCTGTTTGTACCCAGTGGACCATAAGCAACCAGAGAGAGCCATCTTCCCGTTCACGTGTGTGTGTTTTTTTTAATCCTTTCGGGAGGATTCACAATGGGAGAGGGACTGGACTACTGCTAGTCTGCGTCACCAGGGGTCCTGGGTCTTGGGCTCCTCCACCTCCAGGAGGGTAGCCTGCGTAGCCGGCTGCCGGAATTGTCCGCGCGCGAATGGAAAGTTTTATCCTCTTGCGGCTTTGCTGCTCGGTCGCCCACTTTGGCCATCGCCTATCATCCCGCCAGCTACACAGGCTATCCGTGAGGAGGAGGAAAGATGGCCTCTGACATAAAAGAGACAGGGGTGGGGCTGCTCACTGTATCAGTAGCATCAATTCTTACGGCCATCCCTGTTTCCATAAGACGGTTAGTTCTCGGCCCGAACAAAAAGCTCGGCAGCAAAAAGTTGCTTGAGACCATTTCCAACCTCATTAATGCAGCCAAGGGATGTCCAAATGAGGTAGAGATTTATTGACAGTGTCCTCTTACAGTGTTTCGTTTACATGCTACAATTAGCACGTGTAACTTCTTAAAAAAATCTTACACAACAATCTTGGAGGAATGCGTAGTAGTTTTAAGGAAGTGGTCAAAACTACTACGCTCGAACAGGATCCACCAAACCACCGAAAGATGATGGTCTCTGTCTGCACCCTCTTTCCTCAACCTCAAAAGATGGTGTCTTTATTGCATAGCCACACCTTTATCCAGCAGTAAAAAATGACAATGAAATTCAAACCTCACTTTTCTTGTTCATGTAGCAATGCTGACTCATGTTAGCTGAATACCCGGGGCTGAATAATTCTGTGTCAACTCAAGTTCTAAAGCCAATAAAATTTTGTTGGCAATGTTCATGACTGAGATGGGTAGCGTCTTCGATAGAACCCCCCTACCCCAGAGAAGGTCGGTCCTCTTCGAACAAACTTGTTCTGACCAGTTCCGTTATCAGTGAATACGTCCCAAAATCGAAGATGACCGTTTGCGTTCTCTTATATGAAGTACAGTGCTAAATGGTAAGTGATCAGGGAGCGTGGGGACGAGTGTTGCCCGTACAATCACGAGATTTCTGAGATTTCTTTTCTTTTCATATTTCTTCTGTGCATTTTCGGCTTTTTATGTTGCGCAGTTTAATTCGTCTTTCCTCTGCACCGTTATCCAGAAAGTCCATTGTAACACGGTTTAAGCACAGCATGCGTCTAGTTCAGTTCGTTGAAGGGGGAAGGCAGAGAGTTGGGGTCGAGACCAAAGATGGTGGAGATGTGGTCGATATCAGTGCCGGCGAATCTTCCATCCCAAGTGACATGAGGTCATTCCTGGAAGGTGGAGAGGAGATGATGAAAAAAGCTCAGAGGTATGAATATCCCGGGTTTAATTCTCAGAGATCTTTTATATTTGTGCCACATTTCCATTTGTTTTTGCATGCCCTCCACCCCCCTCCCCTCCCCCATCACCTCTTAAGCCCCTCTCCCTTCCCCCACACTTTCTCCACTCTTACTATATTGGGTGCCAGTATAAGTCTAGGCAAATACATATTAAACTAAATATAAATAAATTAATAAATAAAGGACTTTATTTTTCAGTCACATGATGTCCAGTCTGTCTGCCAAATAGGGTATTTTTACAAGAACTGTCTCAGTTCCCACACGCTGAATTTCTCGTAGCTACTATTTATAAGAATCCGGGGCTAGATTCTAGAATATCCGGCCACTAAAATCTAGAACTCAAAAACCTGCTACCGCAGTTATGCAGTCATCTAATAACTAATTTGCATCCACCACGGGACTGCGGACTGCGGTAGCACTCCAGTTTAATATTAAGATCATCCACTTCAGGACTGTGGGCCGCAGTAGCACTACAGTTAAATACATTCCTCATTCTTTAATCCATTCACTACGGGACTGCGGACCGCGGTGGCACTCCAGTTTAACACATTCCTTGTTCTTTAATCCATCCACTACTGGTCCGCGGACCGCAGTAGCACTCCAGTTTAATAGATTACTTTGATCAATTACTTATTCATCTGTTGAGCACGGTAGCACGGACCACTGGTTTCAGAGTAATGCACCTTGCAAGTGGACAGGTATTCTGAAATTGCTCGGAATACGGACAATAAAGATGGAGTCAGATGTAACGCATATACTTTCTCAATGGAAAATAAAGTCAATTCTGCTTATAATTTTCCATGTTATTTAAAAAACAAATCAATGGCAGTTTTTCATGGTCTATACGATTTCTTAAAGACTATAAAATTATGCCATAAAATGTTCAAAACTTGGCAGTTTATAAGAGAATAGACCATGGGAAACTGCGGTCGATTTGTCAATTGCATTAACGCTTCTCCGTAACCTTGAAACCCGGCAATATTGATGTTCAAAGTGGAGACTGAGTATCCTCAGGTTGAGATAGATTAATCTGAGCTGATTCTATTCACATTTTTGAATCTCATGGTGGGGTTTCTTAATAAACTTCTAAACAAGGAGTCAAATTGCCTCGCACCTGTCTTACCTCCCCTTCCCTTCTCCACTGAGAGGCTAACATGTAGACTCTGTAGGTGATACATGTGTGTTTATTCCAGGGTTGTTGATGGTGGTCAGCATGTTCTGAAGAGAGCAGATATTCAGCTTAAGGCTCCAATACACAATCCAAATAAACTGATTTGCATCGGAATGAACTATGTTGATCATTGCGAAGAACAAAACTGTCCAATACCAACAGAACCCATCCTCTTCAGCAAGTTTAATAACACAATAACTGATCCAGGAGCACCAATCATTTATCCAGATGAAACTGAGGTTTGTTTTTTTGGTGGGATTGTTTAAGACTCCGAGAAGTCTCTTTCTTCTCCTAAGTTCTGTCATGCTTGCGTGATTTTTAGCGAGCGGCAATAATTTGCATAACATTGCCATCGCTTCAAATGCACGTGTGATCTGAGGGAAAAAATAGGACTGCTCACAGTCTAGGATTGTTTTTGAGAGAAACTACCACTACGAAAAAAAAAATTCAAAGTCCCATTATGGCTAATATGAGGCTGACATATTTACATAGCATGGCTGAGGGGTTGCAGCGCATGCGGCTTAAGGCCAGGTATTGGTGCTTATAATAGGTACCATTAATGTTATATCTTGTTTTCTGAGACTTTGTGGAGGTGGGCCCATGGGTTGGGGTGAAAAGGCAGGAACCTGGATTGAAAATGTTTCAGAATTAAAACAAATTCTGTCCAACTAGACCTTATTGTTTTGACAAAAGGGTTCAAGAAGGAATCCTTGATCCACCACTGCTCTCAGAATTAGTGTATTCTCAGAGGCAGGTGGTGGTAAAGAAAGATATTTAAGAGAACTGCCTTAGAAAAGAAAATTAAAACTGTTTCTTTCCATTTTTTCAATATAACAAATTGAATTTAACATTAGCAGATAGAAAAACTTTATTAATAGAGGGTGGCCCAGTCAGCAGCAAGCTGGGCTGGTATCCATAGGGGCCACACATGACCTTAAAGAACTAGTACAGCTTACAATAAGGAAGAATAAAATCCTGAAAACATGAAAATGAAATCTATAGCATTAAGCGTACAGTTAAATCAATGCCTTGTCAGCAGGGGTTAAAGACAAAACTTAATCATTATTTAAGAAACATCTTTCGTGATCAATCAATCACTACAGCTTTGGAGTTTTTTTGTTAATTTTATGTCCATATTTATTTTCTTGCAGGAACTAGACTTTGAAGTAGAACTTGCATTTGTGATTGGGAAAACTGGTAAAAAGATCAAGGTGAATTAACTTTCTCCAAGCACATCTGTATGAAACTTTCTAACTGTTAGTCATCCATACACTGCTAATCATTCCTACCTCCTATCAAGCCTAGAGATGCTCTTTAATTAAGGTAAAGCTTGCTCTAGGTGCCCACTACACTTCCAACCGTGCGCCAAATGTTGTGATGGAAAGCTCAAGTGGTGTTCACTTGTGATATAAGTTTAAGTGCAAGGATAGACATTTAACTTACATAATGTCTTTTCTGGTAAAATTCAGTCCATGATTTCTTCCTAAAAGTATCTGGTTTAACCCAGGAATCATAAGCATTCGTGCAAGTGCAAGCAAAAATTTGATTCGAATTTTAACCATTATGCTTATGCATTGATCCTGATTTGGCATCGATGTTAAAATTTAATGCTGTTATGCTTGCACCTGTGTGCGTGTCATTAGTGAAAACCAGCTCTAAGCTGCAAACATTTAGTGGATGTTTCTGACTCAACCCTCTTTTTCTTCTTAATTCTAAGATCAAAATGTATTGTAATTTCTAGGAAAATGAAGCCATGGATTATGTGGCTGGTTACACTGTGGTACATGATGTTAGTGCTCGTGACTGGCAGTTAAAGAAGAACAGTGGACAGTGGCTGATTGGGAAGACATTTGACTCGTTCTGTCCTATTGGACCAGCTATAGTCACCAAGGATTCCTTATCAGGTAATTGATATGGTTTGCAGGCATTTTCAGGAGTGAGGTGTGGGGAGTGTCAGTGCCAGAATCTTGGTTAACCATAGGCCCCATGTTGGATTTGTAAATTCTTAGGTAGCTGGGGAAAGAGAGGTATTTTTTCTCCTCCCCTCCCTCCCCCTCTTTTTATCAGCCTAATACCCACCCCCTCGGTTGTACTTTATACTCTCCCCAATTTTCCTCTACCTTTAAAATCCAAGATGATGGCTACGGCCCTCACCCAACTTAACATGCCTCATTGCAGGCTAGTAATCAACACCGGCAAAGTTGTGTCATTTGCATTGATATTGTAAGGAGTCATTTGATGGTGGTCCTATTGGGGCCTGAAGAAGCCCTTAACTGTATGACATCAACACCCCTATATGTGATACTTTGTTGTTCTTTCAAGCGAACATGAGCAAGGGAAGAACTCTACAACAAGTTTCAGTCACGAGGCTATGGAACAGCATATAGCCCAAAACTTAGCAAAACATCACCAGAAAGTTTTTTGTCTTAGCCTGTGCTCAATGTGTTAGCATTACAATGATAAACAAGGAACTATTTCATGCGTACTGTCACAGATAACACTATAATTTTTATGTGGTATGTGGTCCTGGTATTAGCAAAACCTATACAGGGGTAAAATTATAAATGAAGTAAGATGTGGGCCACAGTTAGATCTTAACCATTTGCCGTATTGCATCTGTATCATCTAGATCCTCACAAACTGGGAATCCGTTGCCGCGTTAATGGAATGGTCATGCAAAACTCAAACACTAAAAATTTGGTGTTCAAGACAGAGGCCCTTGTATCTTTTATATCAAGGTAAAGTCAGAGCAATCATCAAAGGAATGACAAGTTATAATTATGTTTCCTGTTCAGGACTTAGAGAATTATAACCACTCCATGTATAACTTGTAGGTTGTTTTTCCAGTGTTAAGTTGCTTTAATATTGTTGTCATATGAAAGTGACAGTAATAATGGTGATGACAAGATATATAAGAGGAAGAACAAATTAGTTATGTTACTCTTTTGGCGATCAGTGTTCATGATTAAAATAATTTTAATCATGAACACTGGTAAAAAGGGGCTTAAAACTGATCTAAGAAACTTAAGAAGTTTCCTAAATTTTCGAACCATCCCCCGAAGAAGAGCCAGAGATACGATTCGAAAATTTGGTAAACCTTTTTTTTTAGATCAGTTTTGCTTTTACAAATTAGTTAGTACAGTAATTTTTTAACATTTTACGTAAAAAAAAAAAAAGAAAAGGAAATTTAATTGCTTATCCAAAACATTCTTTCAAAAGATTTTTGTACCTTAGTTTTGAAGTAGACGTTTCTTTACCATTAAACATTAAACATTTTTAATTAGCAAGATAAAAACCTCTGTTAACCTTCAATTGGGGATTAGCGTTAGTCAGCTTTCGAACAACCGGGCCGAAGGTTTCATAGTCTCCTTCGCAGCCGTTATTAGGGTCGTCACGCAACGCTCCTCCCCTAATAACGGCTGCGAAGGAGACTAAAGGTTTCACTGAGTTGACTTAAAATTTATATAGAGATATTATGTCACTTTGTTGGAAAACTTCCCATTATAATTGATATTTAGCACATACATTGTAGTTACTTTGTACTAGACGTATGAATACATCAGTGCTGTTTTCATACTTGTTTTGTTGCATTGTTGTCCTGTAGGTTTATTACTCTCACTCCCGGTGATGTAGTCATAACAGGGACTCCCCCCGGGGTTGGATGTTTTAGAAAGCCTCCTGTTTACCTCAAGGTGAGTGTGGCCTGGTGACTAAATACAAACATTGCAGGCTGTGGCCTTTAAGGGGTCTACCTGCCTTGAGACATTTATCTTGATCCCGCAAGGGGAGACGGAAGCACAAATTTCGACTAGTCTTCTGCTTCCTGTTTTGTACAGGTATTTCAGAGATCATAAGTTCGAATCCTGTTCAAGCCAGAATTTTTTTAAGGCTTTCTTTTTGCAACTGCTTAAGTTGCGTTAAAATAACTGTGGGGGACTTTCTTCTATTTAATTTTTCGCCCGCAGTTTAAACATATGTATTCGTCGTTTGGTGAAACAAGCTATTGACACCTGTGAATGAAAATGTTCCGTACTTTGCGAGTTTCAACGTACGCATTTTAAAAAGAAATTTGAAAATCTAAATTATACTTATTCAATTAATTGTTTTCAACTCGTTGAAATTGAGTAGCACGCCTTCCGAACACCACCCCTTCCCTCAAAATACCAAATATTCACGTCCACAGTACAAAAATGTCTGGTAACACCCGACCCACACTTTTCAAGTTTGATCTGTTTGTCAGCGCGTTTCAGTGTCATGTGAACTCTGAAGTGAACAATCCAACCAATGATTTGTTTTGTTTTACACAACTGCCAAACATAAGTGCAGTGCTTACCAATAGACCCCTGAATTAGACTCCCTTGTTCACGAACAAAATGGATCTGAATGAGAATCCACCCGTCACAACCACAGATGTGATTTTTGAACCTCTGTATCTAAACTTCTTCTTACCTCCGAAATTTCCACTTCGAAGTACTGACACCTCTTTTGCGATTAAATTAGTCCTTTCGAAAATAGGACAAATAGCGCACGAAGTTGATATTTGTGTAGGGAAAAAACGGTACATTGTCGAATAATTTCCGTAATATTTGAAATGTGTATAAGGCTAAAAATTGGCCCAAGAGTTTTCTAGGTTAGAACAAGTTCGAGGGATGAGATGGGCAAGAAGGCGTGTTAAGCCCTGCTCAAACGGCGCATGATAGTCGATGATAGTTGATGATAGTCAAAACTATCATCCACTATTATCAATTATCATTCGCGTGGTCAAACGGGAAAACTTTCATGAAGTATTTGAACACGCTCAAAGTGAATGATAGTTGACGGTAGTCAATTATAGTGCATGATAGTAAGTCGTCAAACGAGTGAGCGAGTTTAAGCTGTGTTGTACAGACCAACAATGGATGGGAAGAAAAACTGCGAATACGCAAAACGCTTTCTCGACCACAGCTTCATTTTAACAGAAAAATCTTGGGCTCAGTTTGTTCCGATTTCAAATTTTACTCAAATTATTTGACATTGAATTCCGCTTTTTTTCCCCATAACACTGTACTTGCGCCTTGCCCTGTTTTCATGGCGTCTTTTACTGTGAAAATATCCATTTGATGGGAGCAAAAAAAAAAAAAAAAGTGACACTTTGTTGAGTTTTTAACTTCAAATCATTTCGCTTGATATTGAGACATACAGTAAGGACTCAGTACATTCAATGCACTTCAACGTTAATGTGTGGTTTCATTCACTTTCTTTTCAGAGAGGGGACGTGGTGGAATGTGAAATTGATGAAATAGGATGCATTTCAAACACAGTCCAATAACAGACTATAAAATCTAGGGTATGCTAGCAGGATTTTCAGAAGGAATACTCCCTGTACACTAAATTCAATATGCCAAAATGGACCAGCTGTAACTGAAGAAATTGGTTGATATAGGTGTGTTACAATAATGAAAAAGATCAAATCATTACACATTTTTATAATTCTTGCAGTTTTCCTGTTTATCGTAATAGGGATTCGTCATCTTCTGTGACTGAAAAACCATGTACAACCTATAGATTTATTTCTGTGGTAGAGCTATAAAAATAGAATTTATTTTGACTCACCTTTGATAGTTTTGTTTTTGGTTTTGGTTTTATTCTCTTTTTTTTTTTTTTGTCTTCAAAGTGCACATTTTTCAGTTTTCAGTTTAAGGTTAAATGCCAAATACCTTTAGATAAGTAGTTTTAATCTCTTACTATTGAAATAAAGTTAGATTGCCTAAATACGTAAGCTATACGGGCTATGTTGGAGGTAGGCAAGAAATGCACGCAACAAATAAATTGACAAAAGTTAACTTCTGTTTCAAAAAATGACAAAACGGCGTTGAAGTTCGGCGAGTAGACTCATAAATATGTATAAATCATGCCTCTAAGGACATGATCGGAAAGAAAAGGGTTGACGGAAATGGCCCTGAATTTGACGAAAATCAGTGTCGAGCTTGACAAAGATTTTCCCAAAATTTCCTGAGTAAATGCAAATAAGCTGGTTTGAAGGACTCAAGATTTGGCCAAATGGCGAAAATGGCAGATTTGAAGAGGTTTCGCCCAAGACTTCGACGAAATGGACAAGTTAATGCGAATGATTATTCGTTGTTTTGACCGGCCCCTCCAGCCATGACGAAAGGAAGTTGTTTTGACCCTTTTGTTGTATGGCTGATAAAGGGCAGGTAAGTTAGCTCACAAGAACCGAGGCAAAATGACGGATTTGAAGAAAATACCGCATTTGTCAATAATGGCCGTTGGACGAAAACAGCAAATTTGGCGAAATTTTACCAAATTATAGTTAATATAAATTATGGGTGTCGTGGATTTGACGAATATGGCGATTAGCCAAAGTCGTCAAATCAGCCATCATGCCACGAATAGTTTGAGTAGATTTTCAAGTATGAAGATTTGACAGAAATTTCGAATTAGGCGAAAATGGCGAATTTGACAAAATTTTGAAAATGGTTTTGACGTTATTCTAATAGGGTTTCAGGCCGTTCTGTTAAATTCGCCGAATTGAAGCCGTAGTTTCCTGCTTTTCCGTGTCACGCTCGCTCACAGTGTGTTTTTGCTTAGTATATATGTGGAAAACATCGAACGGAAACTGCGCCTAACATCACTGCTGCCGAACCAATACATCCAAAAACACAGGCGGCTTTGACACACGAACAGTCGTCGTTGTAGCACTGAGATTCTTCGCCACATCCACACAATTTCGACATAAAACATATGCACACCTTAAAGTGTGCGCAAACGGTGAACACCGTAAAGGCTATGGCCGGAATACCAACTGGGCCTGGTGTCACTCACAATAGATGGCGAGGTGTACAGCGAAAACAATATGATGCTTTGAATGTCATCCTTGAAAAAAAGTTCCAAAGCCGAGACCCATAATTCGAGTGCGACAAAATGGCGGTTGCATTTCTTATCATATCCACAACCACTAAAAATGGAATATTTACCATCGAAATATCGTAGTGAAATGCGTAGTGGTCGGTAGTTTGCATCGTGAATGCAATAGCAGTGGTAGTAGATGTAATATCCGCACGCCACCGCTATGAAAAAGCTGAACACAGACCGGTAGCACATTGAACTAATACAAAGGAGGTGCGTGACAACACTGAGTTTGTGGTAATTCAATTATTCCAACCTAAGCAAACGTCTTAGCTATGATAGACAATCAAAACGATGTACCAGAAAATCTTCGCCCAGCAGCATAACAAGTACATGGCTAAAATGTACAAGCACCTAAGAAAAATCCAGGGTCTTGATCTTTCTTTCTTTATTTTTTGGAACGTGAATCAGTTGCAGCCATTTTCTTTTCCCATCATTTGTGCTAAACGTCTAAATCCTATTCTAAGCTAAAATATTTAGAAAATTGCTGAATTAGTATACTTCAGATTGCACGCAAAAAATCAAGGGCCTTAAGACTTGTAACGAAACATGTTCTACAATGTTCTATAAGTCAGTGTGAATTAATATTAATTCCCTAGTAGTCACCTGAATACAGTTTGCTCATAACAGCAGTCCACAGTTAATTACACCGGTACAAAACTACACTGACAGCCGAAGTAGTGATCATTTTCAAGCACAGTTGATCAATTGTCACTAATTAACTGCAACTCTATACAGGTAAACAGGACGGCGATCCTATCCGCACTAAATTCAATCCATGATCTTCAGTTTATGTGAAACAAAAAAGGTCTCCTTGAAAAAGGCCGCTTTCTTTGCTGATGTTGAAGTTCCCAGGGTCTGAAGGAGGTCAACCGCCTAGGGCTATCACTAGAGACAAGACGGAAAGGACCATCGGCGGCACTGATAATAGCAATCCAATAATACAAGCGATAGTCTTGCCGCCCCCGCAGTCGTACGCGTTAAACCAACCTTCTTCGCCTTCACCAAATCCAAATAATTTCGTAAAGAAACATGCAATCAGCTTCACGTGCGCACCAATGCTGCAGGCTATGAAATGCCAACTGGGTCTTGCCAAACTGGAATCCAGCGAGTTGTACAACGAGAACACGATCCCACTTTGAATGCCATCCTTGAAAAGCAATTCCAACATCGAGAACAATAATTCAAGCCAGACAAAATGGCGATTACACTTCTTATCGCACTGACGTTCACGTCCACGGATGGTGCACGCATCTTCTTTGTACGGAACTGATTCGTAGTCCGCGAATAAAATGCAGTAAAGGTGATACCAGATGTAATATACATACACCGCAACCAAGGGAATGATCATCACCGAACCGAAAGCACAGGTGAAGCAAAAGAGGAACTCGACTGCACACATTTGCTTGTTGTCGTATAGTAAATGGTAACTATACCAATCCATGTCAGCGTCGTATCCGTAGTAGAAAAGCAAACTGGCGTAATAGCCAATCTTTAAGAAACAGCAGAACATATACATCGCCAAAATGGTCACAGCGTACTGAATCAGAAGCCGGAAGTAACATGAAAACGAGGCTTGAAAGTTCAGCATTTGGTACTGACCCAAATGCGACTGTTTGACAGAATTTGAACAGGTCTTCCAACAGTGAAAGCGGTTTTTAAAGCAAATTGAAACTAATTTTAGTAAAAAATACCTTCCAAATACTAGAATTACAGTCAGGAATACATAACACATGTTGAACTCTGACTTGAAACACCGTTAAAACACAACGTTTATTAAAAAGTATATTAAAGATGTTTCGGCCGAAATTTTCGGCCTTCGTTGGTTTAAAAAAGAAGATAAACAAGCAAACGCCTGTCTAACGGTTCGCAGTTTGAAAACAGCGAATTTGGCTAAACTGGCTGTTTGACAAAAACAATGGCGGATTTGACAAAATTTAGCCAAAAAGTCGAGTTAATATAACTTATGTTTGACCTAGAAGGGCTTGATAAAAACGGCGGATTTCACGAATATGACGAAAATGGCAGCTTGACAAAGTTTTCTCAGATTTGCCAAAAATTCGTCAAATCAGCTACCTAGCCTGAAGAATAGTAAGTAGATTTTCCACTTTGGCGATTTGAAAACAATTTTGAATTTGGCGAAAATGGCCGCTAATCTTCGAAATTGGTTTTGACTTTATTTTAGTAACAGTGCAGGTTGAGGCCATTTTGTGAAATCCGCCAAATTAAAGACGTACTTTCCTGCTTTTCCAAACGTCAGTACTTTATTGAATCAAACACATAAGAGAGTTGAAATGTGTAAAGCGCGTTCACCATATTTGGAAAACATGGAGCGGAAATTGCGTCACAATAATAAAGTGATTTGATTGGTTTATAAATCTGTTGTTCCTTTTCCAAATATGGTATATGTTGGATTAAACATTCACACGTTTTTGGCAAAGAAAAGGAAAAGATATGGGAGTTACACCTTTCAACCCTTGTGGGTTTTCTGATTAAATAGGATATGTAGTCTTGTAAAAGATACATGCTTTAGTTTTACGCAGTGGCGAGAGCACCTTTAAGCGAAACTCTCTGCAAACACATTTATGCGTTTCATGAATTTTTCTGCTTCAGTTATGTTTTACAATAAAGTTAGCTTTTGATGTGCAGGTCAGAGACCTACTGTATAGATCTTTGTTTAAATGGCCAAGCTGCAAGGCAGACACGTTTACTGACACACTCTAGGCCTTTAATTATACATATGCTTTGCTGTTTACCGATAATAAGTGACCTGCTAGCCTCGTACACAGCGTCCTTTGGCTTGTCACGTCATCACTCCTCCATCGTGGGGAGGAGTGCCTGAAGTGACAAGCCGAAGAACAGCTCAATCTCGTTCCAGGGCCCCAGGCGGAAATTTGAACAAGCCGAATTGTCAAAAGTTCAAATCTGTTTAGTCTGAAACGTCAGCCATCTTAGGGGGAGGAGATGACTGTCATTTCAGACTAAAATCTGATTGAAGTTTCACATTACGTCCAGAACCCAAACACCCGGGTGCTCCTCAGTTGTAGGTGATCTTTTTGATTTATATTAGCTATGGCAATTACTGATCTTTACTTTATCGCGGTAAAAAGGACATTTCCCCCAGCGAAAGTTTACCTTGTCACGGTGCACCTACTTTGCCCTACCTTGCATCCAACACCATCGATATCATCAGACTCATGAATAATTAAATAGTTCTGAGAATCAGTTCAATTTCCCGGAAATGCAGAGAAGATCTTAAATTTGCTCCACAAGTAGTGCTTTTTTATTACTATCTTTTACGCTTACATGTATCACACTATGCTAAATATTATACCAACAATTCACCGCAAACGCGGATTGCACTCTAATGTCGACTCACAATCAGTAGCATGAACTGAGTAACTTTTACATACAGTAATTGAACATTTAAGATTTGCCCCGACAATTATCCAGCTTCGCTGATTGTAGCTCTACCGTAAACATAGTTTTCTTATAGTTTTGCCAAACGCCAGTCTATATTTTGATACAAAAGCAGATATCACTATGTCAGCTATAGTCAGCATTAGCGAGAAATTCATTTGGCTTGGCACAGTCTGCAAATAAAAAAAAACGATCAACAAGTATTTAGATCATCTTAGACAAGTCATTTTCGTAAAAAGTCTCGCAATAAAGGCGTTTGTAGGAAGACAAACGCTTATACATTTATATTTCACAAGAGACAAAACAGTTAATCCTAGTAAAAACACTGCTGAGACAATGAATCCTATGACACACACGAAGTGAGCGAAGGCACAGTCGTCGTTGCAGCAAGATTTTTTGCCTGAACCACATCCACACAATTTCGACATAAAACATATGCACAGCTTTAAGTGTGCGCAAACGCTGCAGACTGAGAAGGCTATGAAATACCAACTGGGTCTGGTGACAATAGCTTGCGAGGTATACAGCCGCCAAAACAGTATGCCACTTTGAATGTCATCCTTGCCAAGAAGTTCCAAAGCCGAGAACCATAATTCGAGCGTGACAAAACCATGGTCGCATTCCTCATCAGAAAGTAATTTGTAGCCTCGACAGCAACGGCAAAGGCACTCCCAGTGATACTTGATGTAATATGCGTACACCACCATCATGCACAAGCTGATCAACGAACCGAAAGCACAGCTGAAGCAGAAGAGGATCATGTCGATTCCTGAGAATGGCTTATCTGCGTATAGCTCGAAGTAATTACACCAGTCGAACCCAATGTCGCAACCATGATAGGCTATCAAAACGATGTAGTAGACAATCTTCGCCAAGCAACATAAAATCCCCGTCATTTCCATTGCGGCCAAGCTGTAACTGTCGCACTATGCACCCGGAAATAACAAACGCAAAGCCAGACGGCTCGAGTGACAAATTAATCTAGGGGTAATTGGGGTTCGTGCCACAGGCTCCGAGCCAAAAGGGTCCAAAACCAAACTTTGCGCCGGGTAGATTCATAAGCCCTCGTAAGTTAAGATTTACCCCACGGATTGTTTCTTAACAATAGATTATTGTTGAGAGACAATACTCACGAAACCTTCCGAAGTTAAGACGTATCCTAAATCCGGCCCCTTGCTTGCGGGACCATTTGAAATTTTCCAAAAATTTCTTCCGAAATGAAGATTAAAAGGCTTGGTGAGCGCTGCTTTTAATTAAACGAACCACACAATGAAGATTTAATTTGACAAAGGCAGATGATTGTAAGCGTTGGAATAGTAGCAAGGCAGTGATTTGAATCTAGTGTTTTGCAAGGAGGGGCCAAAGTCTGAGAGAGGTATATCCCCGACTTTCCTAGAGGATCCTGCCTTCGGCGCTTGCAACTAAGTCCGTTGAGCTGTGTTAGTAATTCCAATTACATTGCACCCACACATGTTTTTTCAAATACTAGCTACACCCCTAAAACTGGTGGCAAGAGGTCCATTGCTATCGATACTTGCGAGACGCGTACTACTGCATGAGGAAAAATTTTTTTTTTTTTTTGCTTTTTTTTTAACAAATTTTAAAAGCGCGGGGATTATAAAAAGCATTCGTATGACAAATGTCGTTTTCCCCTGTATTTCATTCTGACTGCAAGAAATGCAATTCTATCTGGTGGTTACTTATTGCCTCACTATATCTCTGTATCTATCTATTTGGTAGCCTGCGAGCAAGCTCTTTTGGGGGTGGGGGGCGGGAGGGGGAAAGAGGATCCACCCCCAAGAGAGCTTGCTCGCAGGCTATCTATTTGAGGGAATTGGCGATGCTGGATGTTATCACTGTTAAAAGATTGTAGGCTTTACGCATCACACAGTCAAATATGGCCCGAGTATAAGCTGGAAACAGCTTCTTGTTGTAATAGGGATTCGTCATCTTCTGCGACTAAAACAACCATGTACAACCTATAGATATATTTCTGTGGTAGAGCAATAAAAACATAATTTATTTTGACTCACCTTTGATAGTTTTGTTTTTGGTTTTGGTTTTATTCAGATTTTTTTTTGTCTTCAAAGTGCACTTTTTTCAGTTTTCAGTTTGGGTTTTTGGTTTTTTTTTTCAGATTTTTTTTTCTTTTGGTCTTCAAATTGCACGTTTTTGGTTTTCAGTTAAGGTTAAATGCCAAATACCTTTAGATAAGTAATTTTAATCTTTTACCATTAAAATAAAGTTAGATTTCCTAAATACGTAAGTTATATGAACTATGTTGGAGGTAGGCAAGGAAATGCACGCAACAATTAAATTGACAAAAGTTAACTTCTGTTTCCAAAAAATGACAAAACGGCGTTGTAGTTCGGCGATTAGACTCATAAATATGTATAAATTATGCCTGTAAGGACCTGATCGGAAAGAAAAGGAATTTTAATACCAAAACAGCACAATTGGCGACAGTGACCTCGACAAAGGTTGTGACATAATTTGGAGAGTTTACAAATGCAAATGTGTTGGCTAAAGGGACGGGTTTGACGGAAATGGCCCTGAATTTGACGAAAATCAGTGTCGAGCTTGACAAAATTTGACCAAAGATTTTGCCAAAATTTCACGAGTAAATGCAAATAAGTTAGTTTGAAGGACTCGAGAGAAAATGACGGATTTGGCCAATATGGCAAAAATGACAGATTTGAAGAGGTTTCGCCCAAGACTTCGACGAAATGGACAAGTTAAGGCGAATGACTATCCGTTGTTTTGACCAGGATTCTCCAGCCATCTGAGCCATAATGAAAGGAAGTTGTTTTGACCCTTTCGTTTTATGGCTGGTAAAAGTGCAAGTAAGTTGGCTCACAGAACCGAGGCAAAATAACGGATTTGAAGAAAACACCGAATTAAGTGTTAATGGGAGTGGGCGTCTGACGAAAACAGCGAATTTGGCGAAATTTTACCAAATTAGTTAATATAAATTATGGGTGGCCTAGAGCGGCTCAACAAAAACGGTGGTTTTGATGAGTATGGCGATTTGCCAAAGTCGTCAAATCAGCCACGAATTGAATGGTTTGAATAGATTTTCAACTATGAAGATTTGACAGAAATTTCGAATAAGGCGAAAATGGCGAATTTGACAAAAGTTTGAAAATGGTTTTGACGAACGGTTATTATAATAGGGTTTCAGGCCGTTCTGTTCGTTAAATTCGCCGAATTAAAGCCGTAGTTTCCTGGTTTTCCGTGTAACGCGCGCTCACAGTCATCCTCCGAGACCCATGGGCAGTTAGTCGGGTAGCAGGGATTTTCGTGGCGAAAGTTTACTGTAAGAACGGGACGAACCGTTCTTGCAAAAACGGCTTTCGCCACGAAAATCCCTGCTACCCGACTAACTGCCCCTAGGTCTCCGAGGATGCCTCACAGTGTGCTCAAATATCATTTTTGCTAAGTACAGTCAACTCTTGTTATAGCGGACACCCTCAGGACATCGTTTAGTGTCCGTAATAGCGAGAGTCCATAATATCGGGGTTTGGGGATCAACAGAGGTAGCGGCCTGGGGCTTGAGCCGAGTTCCAGTCATTCTGTCTTTTATTGACACGTTAATAACGTTTATTCATTTATTCATTCGTTACACACACTACTGACGGTAAATGACATTTTCCTCGGCAAACACATTGTAAATTATACTTGCGGTTTTCTCTAACCGAAGTAAGTGCGGTTACAGGCAATTTCCTTTACCAGTGTAAACCTTTTATCTTGATTGGTTCGTTTATGCGCCGATCAAATCGAACCTTCAAGAAAATAGACATGACAAGGTGTCCCCTACCCTAAATTCTTACTGAAACACAAGTAATTCTGTCAAACATGAAGTCATAAGAAAATGAAAAAAGGTCTTTCTTATATCAAGCACCCAAATTTAGGGTTAGTTGCATTTGGACATAAGTGGAGACAGCAAGCCGGTGTAATGCACTTCACCGTGCTATTAAGGTAATTTTCCCCAGAGAAAGTTAAGCTTGCCACGGTACACCTACTTTGTATCCAAGGGTATCGAGTTCATGAATAATTAATTATTTCTTAGAACCGGTGCTATTTCACGGAAACGCAGAGAATTGTTAAATTTGTTCCACAAGTTGTGCTCTTTTACCGTGTTTTACGACCTTTTACTTTTACATTTATCTCACAATATAATAATATATATACACCAACAATTCACTGCAAATGCCAACTGCACTCTGATGGCTGACAGTTAAGCATGAAACTAACTTTTACAGCATAGTAATTCAGCATTTAAGATTGGTCTCGACAAACATCCAGCTTCGCTGATTGTGGCTTTACCGTGGCCATAGTTTTCCAATAGTTTTCCGAAGCGCCAGTCAATTGGGGGCTTCACACTAGAGCTTGTAAGTATAATCTAAGTGCACTTGAAACCTACTTGAGTGTGAAGGGGTAAAACCTACCAACTTGAACTTTACTTAGTGACCATGGAAACGTTCGTAGTTCAAAGAAGCCGAAGTACGCCGCCAAGTACAGCCAACACCACACTTGAGAACGTACTTGACCAATAGGAAAAGGGAAACCAACTGAAAGCCACGTGCTGCGGTGTCAGGACAGAAAAACATTTTGTCGTGAACTAAAATTAATCCAAAAAAAAAATCAAAATGGATGGCTGGGGATACGCCTCGCAGTTTTAGGACTCCATGGAACAGTCTTTTTTGTAAGTAAACATAAAAAAGGAGGAAAAGCCGATACAAATAGTTAAACTTACGATATTATTTGAATTTCATCTTTACAGACAGCCTGAACCATCGATTTTCAGTTCAGAAGATGTCGCCTGTTCTTTTGTTTTGTCGCCACTAGCAAGTACTCGTAAACAATGAAGTACCTAGTAAGCATTTCCTGTAATTTTAAAACTCTCTGAGTTAAAATTAAAGACAAAATAAAGACTAAACAACATAAAACGTTTTTCTATTGCAAAGGCTCCATGATTTTCCGGCGAGCAATCGCATTTCTGATTTTACCGCGAACGATGATTGACAGCTTGTGCTTCAAGTGTATACTTTGTCACCAGGTGGGAAGCCAAGTTTTCTAAAGTGCGACTTGAGATTTTCAAGTGCACTTGAATCAAGTGCTTACTTGAAACTAACTTAGCTTGTAGTGTGAAGCCAACAAACAGTTTGTTACAAATTAAAGCTGAGATCACTAAGTTTATCAGCGAGAAATTGGCTCGGCTTAGTTTGCAGATTAACTGAAAAAAAATTACCAAGTCGAGTTAATATAGGTCATCTCAGGCAAGTCATTTTCGTAAAAACCCTCACACCCCCGCCGACGTTTTACGCAATAAAAGCGTTTGTAGGGAGTCCAACGCTTAAAATTACTAGTTAAGAGGCGCAACAGTTAAGAAGAAACACACTGCTGAGCCAATACATCCAAAAACACAGGCGGCTTTTTTTTTGACACACGAAGAGTCGTCGTTGCAGCACTGAGATTCTTCGCCTACACCACATCCACACAATTTCGACATAAAACATATGCACAGCTTAAAGTGTGCGAAAACGGTGAACATCGTAAAGGCTGTGAAATACCAACTGGGTCTGGTGACAATAGATTGCAAGGCGTACAGCAAATACAATATGATACTTTGAATGTCATCCTTGAAAAGAAGTTCGAAAGCCGAGACCCATAATTCGATTGTGAAAAAATAGCGATTGCATCTCTTAACACATTCACGATCACCAAAACTCGAACTTTCACAATCGCAAGAGCTTACTGATCGGTTGTTTGCATGGCAAAAGCAACAGCAGTGAAAGCAGATGTAATATACGTACACCACAGCCATCAGGAAGCTGAACACAGAACCGGTAAGACAACTAATCCAAAAGGGGTTCTCGTACTTGACAATGGTGGTATTTGTTGAAATCAAAACACCAGAAACTGTCTTGTCTTTGTATAGTTTATCGTAATTATACCAATCCAAGCAAACGTCGCAACCATGATAGGCAATCAAAACGATGTACCAGTAAATCTTCACCCGTCGGCAAAACGTGTACATGGCTAAAGTGTACGAGCATCGAGCGAGATGTTTACAAATTACACTAGCAGCCGGAAGTACATGGAAGGGAGGCTCCAATAGTGTCTACTAATTAAGTTTTGGGAAAAAAGTAAAAATAATAATAATAATAATAATAATAATAATAATAATAATAATAATAATAATAATAATAATAATAATGCAAAAAGGCAAACAATCAAACAAACAACTGAAAAAGAATGTTAATGTACTCGATCATCATAAGATAGTCTATCAGCGGGGTTCCCGGATTAATGAAACATCAGAAGTTATTTTAAATGATACGTTCTTATAGAGAAAGCATGTTTTAACATTGATTTAAAAAAACATGCTATTTGTTCCAGTCGAAGTTCGACTAGAACAAAAACAGAAGTAAAAACCGGGGTTTATTCCTTTATTTTTTGAAGTAGAAATCTTTGTAACTGGTTTTTGTTGCTGTTATTTTATTTTTGTTTTTATTTATTTATTTACTTTCAGCCATTATTACTTAAGACTGAATCCTGACCTTTGGTAATTCAGCAGATTTTAAGTACGTACGACATGTTTTTTTTTTTTTTTTTAATTTTAACGAGATGAAGCCACGTGCTCGCAGACTCAATCCCATTATTAGGGAGTTTAAGAAGCTACTACGGCAATTGTTATAGCCTCCGAACGCAGACGTATTTCCGGCTGTGACAACTGTGACTACAGCGACGGCAATGAGAGCGTCACAAAAGCAAGTTCCGACATATCTCCGAGGAGACCTCTCAGTATAAGCCCGGGGGTTTCTTGAGGTCTCCTCGCCACTTCTTACTTCTTTTACTACTATTATTTACTCTAAACTTATGTACTTGTAATCCTAGTCCATTATTCATTGTAACTTTCTATGTTCGTATGTCGTGGTGAATAAATAAATAAATAAATAAATAAATAAATAAATAGTATTTTTAAAATGAGAAAAACAAAGGCCCTAAATGACATTTTCCGCGGCAGTGGATTATACTTGCGGTTTCCCTGACCGAAGTAAGTGCGGTTACACGCAATTTCATTTACCAGTCTAGACCTTTTTAAAGTTTCCCTTTTTTATCTTGATTGGTTCGTTTATGTGCCGATCAAATCGAACTTCCAACATTCCTCCCTCACCTTCCCCCCCCCCCCCCCCCCACAAACCTCCCCCTGGAGGTATGTCCAGAATTGTATGCTAATAAGGTGCATGAACTGCATTATAGACATGACAAGGTGTCACCTACCCTAAATTCTTACCGAAGCACAAGTAATTCTGTCAAATATGAAGTCATAAGAAAATGAGAAAAGGTCATTTCTTATATCAAGTACCCAAATTCAGGGTTAGGTGCATTTGGACATAAGTGGAGACAGCAAAGCCAGTGTAATGCACTTTACCTTGCTATTAAGGTCATTTTCCCCAGTGAAAGTTTAGGTTGTCACGGTACACCTACTTTCAGTATCCAAGGGTATCGAGTTCATGAATAACTTATTATTTCTTAGAATCAGTGCCCTTTTACAGAAACGCAGAGAATTGTTAAATTTGCTCCACAAGAGTGCTCTTTAACCGTGTTTTACGACTTTCTACGTTTATGTGTGTCTGACAATATAATAATATATATACCAACAATTCACCGCAAACGCGAACTTCACTCTGTTGATTGACAGTTTATCATGAAAAAAACTTTTACATCACGGCAATTTAGCATTTAAGATTGGTCTCGACAAACATCCAGTTTCGCATTACGTGCGGTACTCAAACACCCAGACGCTGATTGTGATCTTTTTTATGTAGCTATGGCAATTTACCTTGTTTGAAAGCATCAGAGTCATGACTCATAATTCATTTATTTCTAAGAATCAGTGCCATTTCCCGGAAACGCAGAGAAGTCTTAAATTGGCTCCACAAGTAGTGCTCTGTTACCACGTTTTTCGTTTAATAATAATAACAATAATAATGATAATTATTAAAGAAAAATAGATGTGGGTTTACAGTAATTTACAACGGTCGTTAATGTGTATCACCATAAGCTAAATAATATTTTACTAACAATTAACGAACTGCACTCTGATGACTGACCGTTTTAGCATGAAAGTAACTTTTAAATCACAGCGATTCAGAAGATTGGCCTTGACAAACATCCAGCTTCGCTGATTGTGGCTTTGCCATGGTCGGCATAGTTTTCTAATAGTTTTCCCAAGCGCCAGTCCATAGTTTGATACAAAAGCTGAGATCACTGTGTTAGCTATAGTTTATCAGCGAGAAATTGGCTTGGTTCAGTTTGCAAATTAAAAAAAAAAAACAAACGAAAAACAACTACTTAGGCAAGTGATTTTCGTAAAAAGCCTTACAGCCCTGGCGATGTTTCGCGCAATAAAGGCGTTTGTAGGAAGTCAAACGCTTATATATTTCACAAGAGGCACAACAGTTAAGACTAAAAACACTGCTGAGACAATGAATCCAATGACACACATGAAGTGAGCGAAGGCTTTGACACACGAACAGTCGTCGTTGCAGCAAGATTTTTCGCCGGAACCACATCCACACAATTTCGACATAAAACATATGCACAGCTTACAGTGCGCGCAAACGCTGCAGACTGAAAAGGCTATGAAATACCAACTGGGCCTGGTGACAATAGATTGCGAGGTATACAGCCAAAACAGTATGCCACTTTGAATGGCATCCTTGCCAAAAAGTTCCAAAGTCGAGACACATAATTCGAGTGTGACAAAACGACGGTCGCATTTCTTATCACATCTACGATCACCAAAAATCGAGAATTTACCACTGGAATTGCTTACTGATCGGTAGTTTGCATGGCGAATGCAATAGCAGTGGTAGTAAATGTAGTATACGTACACCACAGCCATGAAGAAGGTGAACACAGAACCGGCAACACAGCTACCAAAAAAGTACTTGACAACGGTGGTATTTGCTGTTATCGAAACACCAGAAACTGTCTTGTCTTCGTATAGTTCATGGTAATTATACCAATCCAAGCCAACGTCGCAACCATGATAGACAATTAAAACGATGTACCAGAAGATCTTCGCCCAGCAGCGTAACATGTACATGGCTAATATGTACGAGCATCATCCAGCGACTGCACTGGAATAGAAGCCGGAAGTACATGAAAGGGAGGCTCTAATAGAGTGTCTGCTAACTTTTGCGCAAATAGTAAAAAAAAAATAATAATAATGCCAAAAAAACAAACAAACAAACAAACAAAAAAACGAAACAAAACAACAGCAACAACAACAACGAACGTTAATATACTCGACCAACCATTAGGGGCGTTCCCGTGTATCAAACATCAAAAGTTATTGGACGTTAAACGGATACGGTCTTATGGAGAAAGCATGATTTAACATGATTTAAAAAAAAAGAAAGAAAGAAAGAAACACGCTATGTTAACGCAAACCTCGACTAGAACAAATACGAAAGAAACAACTGGGGTTTGTTTCTCTATTTTATTTTATTTATTTATTTATTTATTCTTGGTTTTCACATGACGTCACCAAATTCTAGAATTCAAAACTGGGGGGCCTACAAAATCTTTACCTTCATTCAAGGAAAGAGTACCTAAAAATATGCCTGTTCACAATTTCTTAGCTCGATGTCGTGCTTCCTTTTGAAAATAGAACAGTTTCAATTTCCGAGTTTCCACCGTGGGTGACATCAGGAGGACGGCCGTGACAGAGCTTTTCCGTATCTTAAAAATGACTCTTCGGGTGATTTTTAGCATTCTAAAAAATTCAAGTTTGAGGAGTAATATTAATCTAAACATTCGAAAATTCACAAGGGCAAACAAACCTCTTTTCTGGCAAAAGTGAACTCCAGATGTTTTTTCCTATTTCCGGCCGCCATGTTTGTGCCCCTCAAAGGGACACAAACATGGCGTCTCCATACTAAGCTCTATAAATTTATGTGGAACATTTTATCAAATAACTCGAGTACGGAATTCCGCACAGACCTTACACTTGGACAGATGCCTTATTTATTTATCCTCTATACAATGTCAATTTCTTGACTTCATTCATGGAATGGTTTCGATTTTTTTTTCAATGGCGTGACAGTGAAAACCGAGAATTAAGTAGAATTCTTTGTGACCGGATTTTGTTGTGTTGTTTTTTTTTTTGTTTGTTTAGTTTTTGTTTATTTGTTTATTTTTTATTTTCAGGCGTTATTACTAAAGTCTGAATCCTGATCTTTGGTTATTCACCAAATTTTAAGTACATACGGCATGTTCTTCTTGATTTTTAACGAGATGACGTCACGTGCATGCTCGCAGATTCAATCCCATTATTAGGGAGTTTAAGAAGCTACTACGGCGATTATCATAGCCTGCGAACGCAGACGTATTTCCGGCTATGAGGATAGGAAGGGAAAGGTACAACCAAGGGGGTCTTACGGATTATTGCCCGTGCATTTTGGCGCATAGTCGAAGGCCTGGTTACCTCATTATTGCCAGGCTCCGAGGCACTGTTTCTTTTTTCTAACATTTTCTAACATTTCTTCTTTAAAAATTATCGTTTTGGTAAATGACTGTGTATGAATGTTTATTTAATAAGTGGAGAAAGAAAAATGTCATTTTAGTCCGACATAATTAGGAACATAATGCCTGCAGACGAGCATAATTTTGA
Source organism: Pavona decussata (assembly GCF_977016875.1). NCBI lineage: Eukaryota > Metazoa > Cnidaria > Anthozoa > Scleractinia > Agariciidae > Pavona > Pavona decussata. The sequence continues at coordinate 2,433,540 of NW_028145567.1, forward strand.
TCTAGTACCTTGGACTCATGGGTGACGCCGAAAAGCATAATACTTGATTTTACGAGTATAACCCGTTAAACCCTAGTCCAACACAAGGTTAACAGGGTCCATTGAAAATAGATTATTTGAAAGATACAGTTCTACTGCCTCTCTCCCGCTGCTCAGTCTTTTGTATAATTTCGTCTCTTTTCTCGTGCTCTCTTGCAGTTTCTCCTGTTGTTCGGTACAGATATTTAGCCTTTTACTCGTGTTCTCAGTTGCTCTCTTTCGCGTTGAGCTTTGCTTATTCGTCGCGTACTTTCTCGTTTTCTTTCTCTCTCTATTTCTCTTCTTTTCACTTTTGTCGGCATGTTCAATGAATACATAAATTAACAAAGTTAATGTTAATGACGTTCCTTGTTCTCCTCCTTTCACCCTTCGCTTCTCTGGATTGTTGAAATCTGAGGGAAGTTTGTAACTTACATGATTTAACTTTTCAACTCATATTTTCAGACTCACTTTAATTTACAGCTGCATTAGTGGTGTAACTTAGTAATCAGTGAATCTAGTGTAAGTAATGACTATATAACATTCAGTTTGTAACGTTGTATTGTAAACAATAAGGGCCAGTGATTTAAACAGAGTCTAACTTAGCCGGCGGCTTAAGACAACTAGTAGGCCTCCAAATCTGTTTAAGTAGATAAATAATTTTCTAGTCTGGGATGCAAGCCTTCTTGTTACCGACGGTAGTAGACAATGTTTAGATATGATTGTTTGCAAAATTGAAAATGGCTTAGAACGTGGTTTTGTTAAAAACTGTCTAAACTGTGTTTTACTGAATAACTGACCCTGTAAGTGTATTTCCAGAAACCGGCTAATAAAATTTGAAATAAGAAACACCTCTTTACGTTTCGTCGTCATTTCTTTGATCCTTGCATTTCACATTGGGAATATCTCAAGCAACCTCGTTGCCAGGCAAATGTCTCAAGAGGCGACATCACTGGCTCGCGAGGGAGGCTTCTGTTTGAATATTCGCTGGTTGGGACAGTCACCACTTCTCTTCACAAAATGGGATGTGAGTCCTGTAAAATTTCAAAAAGAGCATACTGCACGTAAGTTGACTACTTCCGTGAAACTTGCTGAATTACTTAAAATTACGAAAAAAAAAACCAGTTTCAAAGACTTGTACTCCAAAAATTAGAGAAATAAAGATACCGACATTTTCTTCCGAATCTGGTCTAGTAGAAGTTGGCGTTAATGCAGCGTAATTTTTTTTAGAAAATAAACAACAATTGCTCCGGATATTTGATGTCATCAAACGCCTATTTCCATGTTTGATCAACAGGAGAATCCGGCTGACAGAATAGGATTGGTCGAGTTTCTCTTTATTAGCATTTTTAGTTTGTTTGTCTTTGTTTTTGTTTTGTGCTTTTTTTTTTTTTAGTTTCGGTTTGCATTATTATTTTACTGTTTGTTACACTCTATTGGAGCCTCGTTTCCCTGTACTTCCGTCTTCTTCGCTTAGTTCAGTTTGCAACTTGAATACCGTGGCTCGATGGACAGTACTCGTACATTTTAGCCATGTACATGTTATGCTGCTGGGTGAAGATCATTTGGTACATTGTCTTGATTTTCTATCATTTTTGCGACGTTTGCTTGGATTGGCTTAACTGCCATAAACTATTCGAAGACAAGGCATTTTCTGGTGTTTCGATTTCAACAAATCAGCTCACTTTTGAGATCTCCTTTGTTATTAGTTGTGCTACCGGTACAGTGTTCAGCATCATAATGGCTGTGGCGTACGTATATTACATCTCTTATCACTGGGATTGCATTCACCATGCAAACTACCGATCAGTAAGCTATTCCGATGGTGAATATTCGATTTTTGGTGATCGTGGATGTGATAAGAAATGCAACCGCCATTTTGTCACACTCGAATTATGGGTGTCGGCTTTGGAACTACTTTTCAAGGATGACATTCAAAGTATCATATTGTTTTCACTGTACACCTCGCAATCTTTTGGGTACGACACCAGGCCCAGTTGGTATTCCATAGCCTTTTCAGTCTGCAGCGTTTGCGCACACTTTAAGCTGTGCATATGTTTTATGTCGAAATTGTGTGGATGTGGTTCAGGCGAAGAATCTTTCTGCAACGACGACTGTTCATGTGCCAAAGCCTTCGCGTGTATCATTGGATTTATTGGCTCAGCGCTGTGTTTAGGCTTTACTGTCGTGTCCCTTGTGGAAGCTGTGAGCGTTCGACTCCGATTCCCACAAACGCCTTCCTTGTCAACGTCGGTAGGGTTGTAACTGACGCTGTTTATTTCTTGCTGATAAACTATAGCTGACACAGTGATTTCACCTTTTGTATCAAACTATTGACTGGCGCTATGGAAAACTATTGGAAAAGGACTGTTTCGTGGAAGTGTAATTCCAATGGCCACGGTACGTAGAGCTACAATTCGCCCCATGTAACGGAATCCGGAATCCGGAATCCAGAGAAATTTTCATGTTGGAATCCGGAATCCAGGACATTTTTTATGTTGGAATCCGGAATCCAGTGAGCTGGAATCCGGAATCCACTAAAGGTTTGGAATCCGGAATCTACTTGTGTCGGAATCCACTTGTGTCGAATTGTTTTGGTAGATTCTTCTATTCAGTTTCTACCCAGTCACTTTTTAGTGGTCCACCTCTGACTCTTCTACACTTGCGACACTCGGGAGAACACTCCATAACGCCTGGCACTTTTTTTGTATCTGAATCATCCAACAAAAGTTGACGTCACATCCGGTCAAATTGGCGCCCAGCAGCCTCTCTCGGCGAAGTCGAATGATGGCGTCCGGGTCAGGCATGATTTCTTCGGATTTTTGAGCCATCAGTATCAGGAATTGTGAACTGTGGATATGAAAGATGTTGTAGAGATATTGCTTCGACTTCATGAGCAAGGGTTTTCCAAAGGAGTGATTTTTTCCTATTGTTTTGACGGAAAATACGATACAGCTAAGCGTCGTGTCATGGCGAAAATTTCACACTCTCAAAACGAGTGGCGTTCAGACTTTTGGCTCTTGTGGCTTCTGATCGTTCGAAAGCTGAAATTTTAATAGCCTATCCCGTGTGCAACATAATGGAGGAGACATCGTCAGTCATAGTTTGCAGTGTTAACATCGGGAACCTAATTATCACTCGACGTGAAGTATTGGAAGCCTGTATCATTGAAGTGTTCCAATTGTCTTCGTTGTAAGGGACTCGTAATCTTCGAGGTGAGTAAATGTAGTTATCTTCATTTCCAGTTTTTTTCTGCCGACGTGAGTACCTTTACATGTGGGCTTTAGAGTAATAAGTCGGTTTTGTGCTTCGTAGTTCTTTAATAAAGACGCAAGTGACGTTTAGTTCATATCATGTTGTCCTGCAAGTGCGGGCTTGAGGAGGGGCTTGAGTCAGAAAATGTATCTGCCTGGCCTGGTTCATATTGCTACTGCTAGTGTGAGACAGTTGTTAAAGTTATTGATGTCAAGCCATCTTAAACAATAAATTAAATAGCATTATTGCGAATGACATTATTTCTCAAGTATTGAAAGAAACAACCCCTTCACCCTTTACTTCATCTGCACTCTCACCACTTGGGTGCTCATGGGTTGAGGCTTTTTATACATTTGTACTATAATTATGCACATGTGACATCAAACTATGGTAAGAACAAACGGTAGGCCACAAGCCACAGATAAGTGGCATGACCGATGATCTTACCTTGTTTTGATGTCCTCTTTGGGTTATCAAAGGACACGTGGAAGGCCAAATGGACTTTAAAAACTCTTTATGGCTGACAATGTCATTTGTACATCATATAATTATTTACCAGTTATTTCAGTTATGTTAGTTGATGCCAAATATTTAAGGGTGGGGAATTGTCTTTTTCTCTGTGTCCAAGGTTTGGGAAGAGAACATTGGTTGTGTTTTCACTAGGACAATTTTAGCTAGATAAAGCCGGAAAAATCCGGAAATACGGTGAAAACAGTTCGTCTTTTGTTTAGCGAGTTAAAAATGCAGGCTGTTTTGACGAGAGAAAACAAGAGATTAGCTCGCCTTTAAGACCGGAAAATGTGGGGAATTGTCTTTTTCTCTGTGTCCAAGGTTTGGGAAGAGAACATTGGTTGTGTTTTCACTAGGACAATTTTAGCGAGATGAAGCCGGAAAAATCCGGAAATACGGTGAAAACAGTTCGTCTTTTGTTTAGCGAGTTAAAAATGCAAGCTGTTTTGACGAGAGAAAACAAGAGATTAGCTCGCCTTTAAGACCGGAAAATCACGCAGAGTTATACTACCTCACGAGATGGTATAACTTGCCCTGGTAAATACTGCAGCCAATCACATTGCACGTAGTGACAGCCGCCTGTCAAGTAATTTGGCAATATTATTTACTAGACGCTAGTTTCGTGTTTCAGTTCGACTCGCGGTTCACTTTGCCAAACAGAAAAACGACAGATGACTTCAACAATACCTCAAAACCAAAACTGTGGTCTTGCCGGATAAGCCCACCTGGCCTTGCACTTACGGCGATGAATGTTGTCTTGCCGTTGGATAACATTTCGTCGCATCCTCCTCATCTGTAGAGACGTTAACCGTATCCTCTGGGAGAAACTCCTCCTTTTTGGCATAAGTATAGTGAGAATCAACATAATTCGCCTGCTGCCACTTTTGAAAGTTGCGCGCTTTTGTAAGTTGAATATTTAATATAGCGGCTCAAATTCCGGGTTAAATTGCACAATGAAAACAGATACCATGTTTAACTAGTTAATGTCAGTCTGTAAACAACCACCAAGAAAGAATGTTCGGCTAGTAAATTGGCCTAGTGAAAACACAACCATTAAGTAAAAAAATATTGCAAATTCCTGGAGGTTATCTAGCAGCAGAAATTGACCCCTTCTAATAATATGGTCTCCTTTGAACCAATGAAATTTTTTTTAAGCGAAACATGTTTGCCAGGTTTTTTAATTAACCCTATCGGTAAGAATTTTTGTAGTTTTAGCTTTTTTGCTTTTATCATTTTTTTATTTTTTATCAATTTGAAGTTTTTAACCCCATCGATGATATCTTTGTAGTTTCAGCTTCTAGTTTGAATTGCTGTTTTTATCATTTTGTAATTTTGTCTTATATATTGTATTTTTTTAACCTTTTGTATATATTTTAATCTTTATAGGACCTTTCTGAAAACCACGTTTGGTGAACGGAAGCTTCCTAATAAAAGATTAGTATTATAATTATTGATTCAAAGTTTATTTTGACAAGGAATTTTGAGTTCTGTTCAATTTAATGAAAAATCAAAATTTCAATAACCACACAATCAGTTCAAAAACCACACATCAGTTCAGTGACAGTAGACCTCAATACAGTAAAAACCCATGTATAAGAACCTAGTGATTTAAGAACCTACAGGCTGAAATTGGGCATTTTAATACCCAAATATATAAGAACCTATTTAGCCTGGCAAAGAAAAATAGGTTCTTATACAAAAAAAACACTCTTATTGTAAGGCCAAAATACTGGATTTTGTTAGAAATTGTGAAATTTCTAAGAAATATACCATGAAAATTATTTGTTTAATACAGTATGTAGTACAATGAAGAAACTTCAAAATTGAAAATCTTTTAAATACAGAGTATAGAATATGTAGTACTGTATAAAATTATACTGGTGTAGTCTTGGGACTTGAATCTGTAAAATGCCCTGACTTTCTGTATCACAAATCATACAAATAAGAACCTACTAAGAACCTAATCAGCCTGACTTTGGAAAAACTACCCCAAAATATAAGAACCCATTCAGCCTGAACCCAAAAATTCTAGGTTTTTATACGTGGGTTTTTACTGTATTGTAAGAATAACTATAGGTGAAAGGTTTTTTTATTCCAATGGGGCAGATAAGAGGAAAGGGGAGGGGAGAGGGTTTTGCGGGAGCGTGGTCCATACAATTCAATAAAAAAACAAAAATTCAATAACCACACAATTAATTCCACACCCCACATTCGTTCAGTGACAGTAGACAATTGTAAGGTGAAATATTTTTTTATTTCAATGGGACAGGTAAGAGGAGAGGGTTTTACAAGTGAAAACAAGTGAAACTAATAAGTATTTATGTATTACAAATAATGGTAACAGGCTTACACTGTACATGCATTTAAAAATCTATTGCCTGCTTATCCATAACCCATTGTTTGTCTTTGTAATCATATTTGGCAACAGCTGCCCAATAATGTAGCTTTTTCTTGTACATAGTTCTACTTCCTTCTTGTCAATAATACAGATTAGTGGCCCGTTGGTAAATTTGTAAAAATCTAGAAGTCCTATGGTTCATTGAAAATCAAAAAGTCAAATAACCATAGCAACAGTTCAAAAAACACACATCAGTTCAGTGACAGTAGACCTTAAATGTAAGAAAAACTATAGGTGATGTGTTTTCAACTTTCTCTCCCTCATGCTTTTCAAGGATGCAAATGAGAGGCCTGCTTCTAAATTTCATATTAGTTCAATTCAAACAAGGCTTAAAATTCAATCACCACACCAAAACAACAAATCTCCCACCCCTCCCCCAAAAAAGGGGATTATATAAATGTATATTATTTATTTATTAACCACCTGGGTGATAGCAGACCTCAAACTTAAGAAAATTTTTTTGGTGTGGGTGTTTTTAGTTCAATGGGTCTTGCAGGTAGGGAAAGGGAAGGACATGGACAAATATGTTTGCATTATATTAATAGGGTTTAAATGTTATATTACCATGGTTTAGAATTTTCCTCACCTAGATGAAATTTTTACGGATGTTTTAATGTTTTTAATTTTTCGTTTTAATTATTTTATTTTTAGAGATTTAAACAAACACTGCAAAGGAAAGAGACTGGCAAATCCCCCTGAGACGGCAAGAAAGGAAACAGACAGCAAAAGGAAGAATGGGACTAATGCTAACTGCATGCAATCGCAGTTTCTTCCGGTCTTGGATTCTTTTTATTAATTTTTTTTGTTGCAAATTTCTTTAAAGGGTTATTTTATTTCAACAACGTAACAAGCACGAACAGTACATTTTATACTACAATATTATAATTACTAAAAACAGGCTGAATGTTACAGTATTTTAACACACCCAATTTTTTTTTTTTTTTTTTTTTTGGTGTTTGTGTGGGGGTGTGTGTGTGTGGGGGTGTGTGAGGGGAGGGGGACAGGGAGAGCGAGGTACGAAGGATAAGAATGGGGTGTGTTAAAATAGTGTAACTTCCGGTCTTGTTGCTTTCTTCCTTTCGCTGTCTGTTTCCTTTCTTGCCATGTCTGGGGGGAATTGCCGGTCTCTTTCCTTTTGAGTTTTTGTTTAAATCTCTAAAAATAAAAGAATTGAAATGAAAAATTAAAAACATTAAATCCCTAAAAATTTCATCTAGGTAAGGAAAATTATCAACCATGATAATATAATGTATAAACCTATTAATATAATGAAAACATATTTGTCCACTTCCCTTCCCTTTCCCCCTGCAAGACCCATTGACAGAAATAAAAACACCCACACCAGTAAATTTTCTTAATTTGGAGGTCTGCTATCACTCAGGTCCCAGTTGTTCAAAGGGCGGATAATTTTATCCACTGGATAGTTTGCTATCCAGAAGATAAAATGTGCGCAAGATTTTTATGATAGTCCTATAATTTGTGAATATAGTAGAAGCATATGTCAAATTTAAGAATGGGATTGTGTGGAAAACTTGCCAAAAGCATTGATTGGAGTACATGAACTCTGCTGGATAGTGACTTATCCACTGGATAAAGTTATCCACTCTTTGAACAACTGGGGCCAGGTGGTTTATAAATATATACACATTTATATAATTCCCCTTTCTGAATTTTTAAGCCTTCTTTGAATTGAACCAATATGAAATTTACAAGCAGGCCTCTCATTTGCATCCTTGACAACCACGAAGGAGAGAAAGTTGAAAACACATCACCTATAGTTTTTCTTACATTTAAGGTCTACTGTCACTGAACTGATGTGTGTTTTTTGAACTGTTGCTATGGTTATTTGACTTTTTGATTTTCAATGAACCATAGGACTTCTAGATTTTCACAAATTTACCAAATGGCCACTAATCTGCATCATTGACAAGAAGGAAGTAGAACTATGTACAAGAAAAAGCTACATTATTGGGCAGTTGTTGCCAAATATAATTACAAAGACAAACAATGGGTGATGCTTGTTAGTTTCACTTGTACTTTTTGCGTACTTTCAAATATGGACCAAGCTACCGTAAAACCCTCTCCTCCTACCTGTCCCATTGAAATAAAAAACATTTCACCTTTTGTCTACTGTCACTGAACGAATGTGGGTTTTTAAATTGATTGTGTGGTTATTGAATTTTTGTTTTTTCATTGAATTGTATGGACCACGCTCCCGTAAAACCCTCTCCTCTCCCCTTTCCTCTTATCTGCCCCATTGGAATAAAAAAAACCATTCACCTATAGTTATTCATATAATATTGAGGTCTACTGTCACTAAACTGATGTGTGGTTTTTGAACTGATTGTGTGGTTATTGAACTTTTGATTTTTCATTGAATTGAACAGAACTCAAAATTCCTTGTCAAATGAACTTTGAATTTCATTGGTTCAAAGGAGACAATATTATTAGAACTTAATCAATTTCTGCTACTAGATAACCCCCAGGAATTTGCACTATTTTTTTACTTTATGTTCTCTTCCCCAACCTTGGACACAGAGAAAAAGACAATTCCCCACCCTTAAATATTTGGCACCAACTAACATAACTGAAATAACTGGTAAATAATTATATGATGTACAAATGACATTGTCAGCCATAAGGAGTTTTCAAAGTCCATTTGGCCTTCCACGTGTCCTTTGATAACCCAAAGAGGACATCAAAACAAGGTAAGATCATCGGTCATGCCACTTGTCTGTGGCTTGTGGCATACTGTTTGTTCTTACCATAGTTTGATGTCACATGTGCATAATTATAGTACAAATGTATAAAAAGCCTTAACCCATGAGCACCCAAGTGGTGAGAGTGCAGATGAAGTAAAGAGTGAAGGGGTTGTTTCTTTCAATACTTGAGAAATAATGTCATTCGCAATAATGCTATTTAATTTATTGTTTAAGATGGCTTGACATCAATAACTTTAACAACTGTCTCACACTAGCAGTAGCAATATGAACCAGGCCAGGCAGATACATTTTCTGACTCAAGCCCCTCCTCAAGCCCGCACTTGCAGGACAACATGATATGAACTAAACGTCACTTGCGTCTTTATTAAAGAACTACGAAGCACAAAACCGACTTATTACTCTAAAGCCCACATGTAAAGGTACTCACGTCGGCAGAAAAAAACTGGAAATGAAGATAACTACATTTACTCACCTCGAAGATTACGAGTCCCTTACAACGAAGACAATTGGAACACTTCAATGATACAGGCTTCCAATACTTCACGTCGAGTGATAATTAGGTTCCCGATGTTAACACTGCAAACTATGACTGACGATGTCTCCTCCATTATGTTGCACACGGGATAGGCTATTAAAATTTCAGCTTTCGAACGATCAGAAGCCACAAGAGCCAAAAGTCTGAACGCCACTCGTTTTGAGAGTGAGAAATTTTCGCCATGATACGACGCTTAGCTGTATCGTATTTTCCGTCAAAACAATAGGAAAAAATCACTCCTTTGGAAAACCCTTGCTCATGAAGTCGAAGCAATATCTTTACAACATCTTTCATATCCACAGTTCACAGTTCCTGATACTGATGGCTCAAAAATCCGAAGAAATCATGCCTGACCCGGACGCCATCATTCGACTTCGCCGAGACAGGCTGCTCGGCGCCAATTTGACCGGATGTGACGCCAACTTTTGTTGGATGATTCTGATACGAAAATTTGATGAGTCTTCTGCCCCGCCCCTGCTCGAAACACGTGTTCGAACTTGTCCACTCAGGACACACCCGTCCCCGGGCGCGGGGGTGATATTTTTCTCATGACGTCAGCTTCAAAGCACATGCTACAAAAAAGATGCTCGAAGATTCGCTCGTTGACGCTTTCGAGTGCTTGCATCGGAAGTTTTTTGAAGTGTATCTAGTCGAATCAAGTGGTTTTTAACTTCACTTCGGTTATGGGAAAGCACAAATCAAAGGAAGACAGGTAAGTTTACAGAAGTTTAGCTTTAAAATCTTTCGAGATATTGTTTATATGATTGATTGAGGCTGTAATAAGAAAGACGTATCGGATAAGTGAAGACAAAAAGAATCCGAAAAGAAAATCAGTCCTCAAATCGAAATTAAAGTGACTTCTCGATCGATTTCGAGTCTGATTCTTGAGAGTATTTATTACAACAGAGCAAAAAGTAGATGAAGTCGAAATTAGAAGCAAAATGAAACTTCAGAAGCTTGAATGGCTTGTTGATACTTGAATTTCTCGACATTTCTGCAGAAGAAACTTTGTTGACTTTAAGAAAAACTCGAGGGAACAGTTTTCTGTAGTTTTGGGGCTCCATTTTTCATTTTGATCCGTTGATATACGACTTTAAATCAGAAAAGTGAATCGTTGAAAAGGCAGATTAATTAAAAACTATTTCATTTTTATGGGCTTTTCGTTTTATTGTTTTTCTCGATGTTTTCTTTCTTAAGAGTCCAAAAACACAAAGTGCTAAGCGATCAAAGGTCTTTGACATACTCAGAAAAACAATGGTCGGTAAAACTCAAGGAAAACTGATGGTTAAAGAACAAGTATGTACGGTGCTTTGTTTGAATTACTAGTAGAATAAAACACCATTTTGATTATTTACAAGTACACGTTTCGACGCAAAGAAATAATTGAACGTAAACTGTTAATTCTAGCTCAGAGTTTAGTTGAGCAGTTAGCTATGATAGCTAACTTTCGATAACTTAATAATCACGAATAATCTAAATTTAATAATTCGACACAACATTGTCTACAATCACCCTTTTAATAGTCTTAGATGGGTCAAATGATTGCATTTTACTCTCTTATCAAATGCTGGAAAACATACTGCGTTTCCAAGTATTTGGCAGTAACACATTTCGACACATTTTGAACATGATATATAATGAAGGTGAGGAGAGCGAAGGGAAGGGGAGGGGGGCGGGTGGTGTATCATAAAGTGACAACCAGAATGAACGAATTAGCTAATGAACTTTGTAAATACATCGGGGGGAGTGTAGCCGAGGGTAAAAACGGACAGTGCAGTTCACTTGGCTTGAAAAAAGTGAAGACCATTTAACATACACTTTAGGTGGACTGTCGCTTTCAAACCCCCCAAAGTGCATCCTGGGTAGAGTCAACAATTACACCTGTGACCAGACAAGAAATGACTGTTTCTTAACTCTGGCTCCAGAGGAGAATAACAGACTCTGTCGTCTTGCAAATTGTGATGAATTCGAGAATGATGTAAGCGATCATGATAACAGCCAAGATAGTCTGGTTGAACAGCAAGAGGAGAACAGCACCCGTCCTGTTTTGACTAGGGACATAAGCGGAAGCGAAAGCATACGATACATTTTAAGTCATTGAAAACAGGCCCGAAATACACACATAAGCATGATGCTTTGAAGAGCCACCTTTTAATAAATGCATGTGACAGCTTACGCGGAAGAGACCAAGAAGGATTGTTATATTATTACATGTAATAGTCCTTTCTGGTTATGCTTTGCATATGTGGTTTTCCCTAGCATAAGAGGAACATAATCATAATAGGAAACATAACAAAAAAGGAAATTTTGGATTTTTATAAGCTTTTATACTTATGCTTATATGCCCGCTTTGACAATGACATAGCGATGTTATGCATATACTTATGCATATTTCGCTAGTGGAACGAACCAGGCTTTAATATAATAAGCAACCATTCGCAATGAAAGATTCAAAAGCAAAACCCTTTCAAAAAGCGCCGCTCATCATGATCTTTACTGTAACGCTCAAGTGGACGATGAGTAGAACTTTTTAAATTTAGTTAGCGCACTTCCTAAGAATCAAATGACAAAAGCTTTCTCATTCTTGTGACGTGCATTAATTTCTAAGGGAAATCATTTTCCTAATAAACTAAGGGAAGGAAGGTTTAGATTTATAGCTTGTGCATCACTTAAACTTTCCATTGATGCCACTCATTTATGCAGAAAGTTACGTAATATATTGTAACTAAGTTTCAACATTAGCCGTCAATATTTGTTGTTTGGTATTTGTTGATCATGTAAATGGTATAGGAAATGCCAGTAAATACTACATGTGACGTTATTCGATATTTTTTTGATCATGTAAATGGTATATAGGAATTGCCAGAATACTACATGTGACGTTGTTCAATATTTGTTGATCATGTAAATTGTATATAGGAATTGCCAGAATGACGTTTTTGAAATGTTTTGTTCTATGAGAGGGTATCGGTGTTTTTCCCAACGAAATCATGACTTATTGTTCCACTACAATATGGGATAAAGGTATGTGTTTTGTTTAAATTATTACACTAGAGCTGAAAATACGAGTAGAACCAAGGACGCCGTAATCTGGATTCCAAATTATTGGAATCCGGAATCCAGAGGCTTGGAATCCGGAATCCAGTTAATCCAGAGGGGTGGGATCCGGAATCCAGAGGGATGGAATCCGGAATCCAATTCCGTTACATGGGGCGATACAATCAGCGAAGCGTGGAGTTTCTCGAGGCCAATATTAAATGTTGAACTGCTTTATGTAAAAGTTACTTTCATGCTATTAAAATGTCAGGCTAGTCTTCAGAGTTCAGTTCGTGAATTGTTTGTATAATATTCAGCATATCGTGATACATGTAAATGTAAAAGATGGTTAAAGAGCACTACATCTGCATGTGGAGCAAATTTAAGACTTCACGTTTCCGTGAAATGGCACTCCGATTCTTAGAAATAATTAATTATTCATATGTCCGTCTCTGATTTCGATTACCTTGGATACAAAGTAGGTGTACCGTGACAAAATAAACTTTAACTGAAGTTTATACTGCAGTAAAGTGCGGTTACACTTGCAGTGAAAAATTGCCATAGATACATTAAGCCATTGTAATACTTCTTGAGTAAAGGAAGTCGTAAAGTGGCACTCTAAGGCGTGATCTATTTGGAGTTTGAATATTTCAAAAATCTAAATAATTCCTTCCTAGTCATAACAACCCTGTTGAATGAATTTGGAGTGGAATTCTCTTAATCTGTTTCCTCTACACTTATTCTTTTAGGAGTCGAACCTAAGACCTTCCGATTACCATTTCGGATGCTCTACCACTGGGCTACAGGAGACTCGAGGAAGCTAAAAGCCATTAAACTAGGTTCATGGGACAAATATCCTACATACTGCTAGGATTAGAATGTCTTTAAATGTCTTTTTCCAATTTGTTTTGTCTTCCCGCCGTCTTGGACCTGTTTAGTTTATCGTTATACTTCCTATCTCTGAATTAGCCACTAAAATTTTGTGTATTAAGCTTTCAGCAAAATAATACTCACATTTTCATTAGACGGAAGGATCTGAGATCCTCATTATTAACCATTTCATGGCGAAACTTCTTGGTTTTTGCCTTTCTCGGGAAGTGACTTGGAACAGTAGTGAAAATCTGGTAGTCCAATTGTAAATAGTTAAAAAAATAAGAAAATAAAGATTGTTGTTGATTTTGTTGGTAGTAATGAAGGAAGGTGTATTTTGCAGCGAATATTTGAAATGAAAAACAAAAAAATGTTACTTGCCCATTTTCATCTAAAAGATATTCGACCGTTATAATGCCCTCAGTGAACCATTCCTTCTAAAGAACATTTTTGCCTTTGATCATGACGAATTTCCATGTTATTGAACAATTTGTATCTCCTTCTTGATATCCATAAAGAGTCTTTTACTAGTAATTACAAACACCTGCTTGATCTGGGTGAATCAAGGGATGTAACATTGGTCCAATTCGTTTTGCTATGGCTTTAGAAGCAATTTTGTAGTCAACATTCAAAGAGTTTTTGGCCTCTTTTTCTGGAGTCTTACTAAAGTCGAATCTGCTTTTAGTATCACGTATACACTCTTTTTTTTATAAGAACCTTTTTTTATAAGAACGTTGAGGCTGAGATTAACTAAAATTTAAGAACGTACTAAGAACATTTCCCAGGCTGAGAGTCAGTTAATTTTTATTCGGACCAAATGTTTTTACAATGAACAGTTTAAATACGGATAAAACAATACAGGTAAAATCGAGTCTGCATTGTCCAATTAACCCAAATAATAGGTGTCTGGGTAAGTAAGAAGTTAGTAAGATCCTTTATTTAAACACGATGATGCTGTGGAAAATCCCCTATTAAAAACTGTGACAGTCCTTTAAGGTCAAGCATGATGTTTAAAGTGTATATGACAAATTTTGTTTAATTTGCTTTATCAAATCTTCATGTTGTTCTCCTATGAAAATCGGAAAAAAAAACAATTGCCCATTAATTTAAGGCGTATTAAAACGTGGAATTTCACTTCTAGTGTACAACACCACGCAAGATGGGAGACTGGGAATAGTATAGCTGTGACGTCAAAACGAGGTCGCCACTTCCGCGCTTTCTCTATCCCTCAGTTGTTTTGTTGTGAGCATTCAACATTCCCAGACATAATCTCGTCCACACAGTTTTCTTCCTCCGCGCACAATTCCGTACATACAGAAAATGTATGCTGCTTATTACAGTCCTCATACAATGCACCAGCGTCCTTGTACGTCAGCATATTTTTCAGTGTACGTTTATACATATACGGACTCGCTATGCAACCTTATCACGTTTTATTTCACCGAGTGTGTCATAGCTTCTTTAGCAGCAAAGCGATTTTCCGCCAGTAGTTTTATTTATAGAATGATATTTCCAGGAAGAAGCTTAATTGTTGAATTAAAAGTGTTTTAAGTTTCGATCAAAGTGCTCGGTCAATCGACCATCCTGCTACCCTCCGATTACACCAGAATGAAAATAAGAGAAATTTATGGGGGAAGACGGCTGCCCACCGACTGAGCATCTAATTAGTGATTTTAAACGCTACCCATTGTTTGTATTATACGTTTCGATAGTCATGTTCAGCGCGTGTATCGAGTTTAACTAATTAAGGTGGTGTACTTATCACTGTGTTACATCAGTTATACTTTATGTAATTCTTTACCGAATACTTTGTAGTGTAAGGTTATGATGGTTTTTTTTTTTAAATATTTATATGTTTTGCACAATTGAAAATTTTAGCATTGAAAATTGCGCATCAGAAGTTCAATAAATTATTGTCGTTATTATTATTATTATTATTATTATTATTATTAACGTTACCCTCGCGAGAGTATTTATGACCCCTTTGACGAGTTTTCAAGAAACAAAGCAGTTGTTTTACAATTGTCACTTAAGGCTGGTTTCCATATGATCGCAGACGATCGCAGACCTTATTGCGATCTGCGATCTCCGATCCGCGATCATATGGAAACCAGCCTTTATTTGAATGCAAACTTTTTTTAGACATGCATGCAATGATCATCTTTTTTCCTTCTTTATTCTTTTTTTTTCGCTTTGGGATTCATTTGTTAAAAATGCGTGAAAATAACGTTCATGCCAAACTATTGACGTGTAGCCGGCGATTGGTTTGATTTTTTAATCCATATTCATGACATACAGTAGAATTTGTCACAAATCACACAGGCCGTGACTGTGTGAAGATGTCTAGTACTTGTGAAGAAAATATCATGCTTTTGAGGGAACTCTGAGAGAACTGTGAACATGCTGGAAAGGCTAACGACAGCGAAAACAGCCTTTAAGAAAACTCCAATCAAGGTAAGCATTGTTTCGCAAAATTTATAACCTATAAAATTTGTCCAGAAGGCTGAAAGAATACAAATAATTTTTCCTTGAAGTAAAACGTGGTTGCAGCGTCGCTTCAATTTGAGCTTAGCTTGTTGTTTGTGTTCTCTGTTTTCGTTTGTGTAAAAAGGACGTTGACCTAAGCTTGCAGGAACTTTCTCGCCTTAAAATTGAAACATTATTTGTCAATATGTACGAGTTTTCCGTTTTATGTGTTTTAAAATTGAGCATTTGCACTGATCTGCCGTATCATTCATTTTCAGAAGGACTACCGTAAACTATGCGGGAAGGAATGACGAACAATTCAAGAGAACTAACAGGAATGGACGAACAGGGCAGAAGAAACTCGGCAAAGATAAGAAGTTTGATATTTTCTAGTTAAAGGAAAAATGGTGGCTGAAAACGTTTATTAGCTTGTGTTATTATCAAATATATTCAATTTACAGAAACTGAACTGATTTCGTATTCACCGAATGTAGCAAATTGACACGAGGCAGGATTTGAAATTATTTTGTATTGAATTTTGGCCGGTTACAAGTGAATTGAGTTGAAGAATTTTAAAGTGATCTCGCTGATAATTGCCTGACTCTACTCTTCAAATCTTCATGAAACACTTGCATTGGATTTTACAATGAATTCACATACAGAATTACTAACATTATTTGGTCAGTTTTTCTTGTCTAAATCTCAGCTTGGCATAGGACTTGAGGTATTTTTCTGCCAAATAAAATATTTTTTCTGGGTCCAAAAAGGTGTGGGGGGGGGGGGGGGGGAAGACGGGGACGGGGTCCATGTTTTTTCCTTACCCCTTGACATGGGATAAAAATAAAAGAACTTGTGTTAACTAAGGTTAATTCAGCCACCATGTGAACGTTGGGCGATCTTCTGATTCATTCGATGGATAATTTAGCGATTTAGTTGGTGGGTTTATTTCGCGTTAAAACGTTCGTGTTAAATCTTATGCCAAAGTGTCTGAACGAATTTTTTTCCAGTGTTGACGAAAATTGGTTGTTTGCTGGATCCTCTAACCTTCAGAGGAAATACGAGTTTGGTTTTTTGATCGCTCAACGCGTAGGTATAAATTAGTTATTGTTGGATCAGTCGATGTCGTCGATGTTTTGTTTTATATGTTTTGGTGGCAACTGACAGTTTATCAAGAACATTTTTTTTTGTAGCATGCAACTTCGGCACACGATGTTAAATACTTGTTTCTATGAATTAAGAACAACTCTTTATTTAGCTACTGATTGAACGAAAAACACTTTATAAAACAAGCTAGAGAACAATAAGATGCATTTTTGGGCATTTGCTTCTTCTCCAATTTTCAAATTTAAACGAGATAAAGCAATAAAATTGATATCATATGTCATCTAATTGTCTGTTATTTACTAAAACAACAACAACAAGGACACGCTTTAGTGAAGTCCAGCTGATTTAAATGCAAACCACTTTTGAAATTGCCAAATTATTTCATTTTCACACTTATGAAACAAAAAGAAAATTGTGTTTAAATTTTTTTGTTTCTTTCTTTCAAAATCTGGAGTTGTCGCATCAATATTTGTGTTTATTTTTTCCCGAAGTGTACCTTTATCCAGAAAGAAAAGATTGAAAACATTCGTGTTCAACAGTGGGAAGTTTTAATTGAGTTATTTCAGATTTATCCAAAGGCTGGCATTATTTATTACTGGGAATAAATATTTGCGGATATGATAAACTGTCAGTGCCCTCTTACTGAGAAAAATCGACACGTTCACTGTATCGACTGATAAACTTTTGGTACACGAGAGAACAAAGGCACTTTCAAGTTTTTAGTTACCAAAGTTCTTGTTTATCGAGTTCAAGGAACATTATTCTTATGGTCGTAGATATTACAAAGATAATTCTTCGGTTGTCGAATTTTGGCTTATCTTGTCCGGAATGGTAATTCTTAAGGGAATGTTTCGCATGTTGTCGAGAGTGTCTTTGTTCTCTTGTTGTTTTACAGTTGATAGTTATTATAAAACACTTGTGTCTGGTGTAACGGAAAGTTGGTTTTAACGTTGACTAAAAAGGGTTGTTATACAGACCACAATAATAACACAACAAAAAATTCTGATTATCGAGACAAAACAACAGTGGATGATGATCGATTATTGCAAAACCTCAAGTTAAATTTTTAATTTATTCATTTGATGACTTAATTCATCTGCACCAAACCACAACATTTTGATTGTTTTTCGATTTTAAATAAAACAAAATGATGGGACAATATGACCATTTTTTCAGTAAAATAGAAGATTTTGGAATCAGTTAATAATGATCAAAAAGACTTTGTTACGCAAATTTCATTGTCATTATTGTGTTTTTACATTATATTGAAGATTTCGAAACGATTTTACAGCATGCAGTTGAATTCTTTGTCCTGATTATTGTCGCGATAATAAATTGTAGGAACATATTTTCAATCGATTGTTCGTTATCCATTTCAAGATTTCCGTTTGAAACCAAACCAATAACCATTTTGGTGGCATTTTTGTTTTACAAATAATTAATTTTCCGATTATTCACTGATAATTGTGGGTCTAAATTGTACGACAAACTGATTCTCCCTGGACACATGCTTCTTCAACTTATAAATTGTTCCATGACCAAATACACTCGATTCAAACGGAACCATATGTAGAATTTCGTTTTTTAAATTTGTTTATAAATATTATACACAGGCACTAAAACACACGAGCAAGGCGTATTTGATCGCGTAATTTCTTCAAAACCCAAATATTGTCTTCGCGTTTTCGTTTGTTTCACAAATTGTGCACGTCTTAATTGCTTTCGACGAAATTCTTTTACCTTGGTTTTATTTTGTGTTTATTGTGGTCTGCCTAACATTTATTTGATTCATGTTTGTTTGTTTTTTTTTATGCAAATTTACGATATTTTAAAAGAAACTTGTTGACACTTGGAACAATAATTTTCTTCCATGAACCAGACACTGGACTTTTTTGATAAGCTCCTAATTCTTGACGTTATGTTGGAGGAAAAGACCTTTTCTCTGTAAGCTTGTTCTCGATGTAGCACAGTAAACTGATTTATCAATGCATGATCGTGAAGAGCTAAATACTTCATTATGGCTTTTATTTGACACTAGAAAGAACATAGAGCCAGAAAAATTTTCTGTTTTATGGCCTTAAGTTTAACACTTGCTCCAAAATTCCAAACAAACGTTATCTTTAATGGCGGCAAAATGGTTAGGCCACGAATTTTCCACTGTGCTACAAAGAAAATTGTCTTACAGAAAACAAGATCTTGTTATTAAAGCAACATGGCAAGTTAAGCTAAGAATTGATTGGACTTAAAAGAAAAATATTGCGATAAGGGAACTTTAGGTTCATTTTTCCAGAACATTTTTGTATCGTACACAATTTCCGTACAAAAGTTAGTTTTAGTTTTCAAAGCTTGCCATATTGTTTTTAATATCCTCCTTGTATACACCATCTCGTGGGGAAAATTTGAAGAGTAACCCGGTTTTGGATTTTTTTTCTTTCTCGATTTCGGTCTAAAATGTTTCTGCACGAGATAGTGTATGTTTTTTGACGGGTAAAAATTTATAGGGGTTATCCTCGAACTTTATTGGGAACAAAAAATGTTCAAGGGGTCCCCTGTTAAATTTTTGTCAGAATTGTTGCCAGGGAAAACGCTGTGCAAATTTTCTCAAATTTTCCCGCCAAAAGACTTAGTATATACAGAAAGACAGTATTTTGTCACACCTTTTAATTAATTAAATGATTTTCACTTAATTAATTAACTGAAATAATAGAACTTGTAACAATAATTAATATATTTTTAAGAGAGAGAAAATAAAGACAGTGCAAGTGAGAAATGACTGTTGAACTTTTATTGCTGTTGTCTTCTAATCAATGATTATTACATTACAATAAAAACAACTATTAAAAATTTAAAAAAAAAACGGCGCATGCGTATTTTGGGGCACCGTATTTTTTCTAAGTTTTTTGGCGGGAAAATTTAAGATTTAAAACAAATGTTAACAAGTTGGCATTAAAAAAAAAAAAAAACTGGCGCATGCGTATTTGAGGCGCCGTATTTTTTCCAAGTCTTTTGGCGGAAAAATTGGATTGATTTAAACAGATCTAGAGCTCACCATGAGAGAATTGAAAGGAAAATTTACATTAAGTATTCCATTACAAATATGTGCACAAGTTGTGTGTAACAAACTTAATACATACTTTGCCAAAGAGTGAATAGATTCAGATTTCATAACAATTGCCGAACCATTTTAATCTTAAATGATATTGAACTGATATTACTTGAAACAAAATTGAAAATTGCTACTAACATCAGGGCAACACAAAAATAAATTTCTAAGCAATAAACTGAACTGCAAATTTAATATATTACACTTTTGATTTTTCTGTTTAAACGTAACCTATTTGTAAAAAATTCACTCAGCAAAGCTTGCTTGCTTACTGATTGATGAAAACAGCGCGAAATACTTTGTACGCTTTAGAAATATTTCCAAATCTCAAACGGTCAAAACCATGCATGTTAAACGACAGTTTGAATTACCAAGGATTTTCAACATTTTCAGAGTTCAAGAGAAGCATACGATATTCGAAAACAAACATTACACCGTGTAAATTCGTCTTTCGTTATTGATACAGTGCAACACAAGTATAACTAACAAATTCCAAACTTGACAAAATGGGTCGTTGAGATGATCCTAAAAATATATTAATTAGTCAATCAAAACTGCCGATAAATTTGGGCTGGTGATTGCATAACAATTTTAGTCAAATATTGTTATCATCACTAAAATGTGGCAAAAAAATTAGAATAAAAATACTAATTTTCTGATAATAAATATGCTGATAAATTGTCTTCAGAAAACGTTCATTCAAAATTAACAAATCGCCCATAAAATTCGAAATTCTTACCAAGAAACTGGTAACAAATGGCCTAAAATTTCCACTGATAATTAGTGTTAGAACGCTTAAACATGGACCCCCACTATAAAAGGGATAGCTCCTACCACCTTCTTTGTCACACAGTCACCGCTTCAACGTCACATTAGGGATGGCGGGCATAGTGTGCAAGTAGAAAGTAAACATTGTGGAATCGGTATTTCAAGAAATAAAGCCAAACGTGTCTTCACAAAATAACCTAAGCTACAAAAGAAAAATTTGGACAAAATATATTACAATTGAGCAGCAAAAACAAATTAGCAATTCTCTAGCTTTATTCGGGAGGCAAATACGCATACGAATTTCAAATTTGTTCTGTTAATATTCTATTGTGTCTTGCCTCATGGACTCTGCGATGTTTACAGCGCAGTGTCAACAATGAAATGACTGGCGGCTTGGCCATGCAGGCCAAGGTTCCTTTTATAGTGCGGGTCCGTGTTTAAAACGCTCAAATTCTTGCCTAAAAACAGGTCGAAGCACCAATAGTTTCCTTGATGAATCGGGATCTCAGCCTTATAAAATCTATTGGCGTTTGAAAAGTGACAAACAAAAGAAAAGTGTGCAGTATTATTGGAAACTTTTGAGAAAGGTGAAGTTAGGTGTAAACTCAAAACAAATAAAAAATCGACCTAACACTTTCCCTTAGAAAAAGCGTTTCAGCCTAAAAAAAGTTCCTGAAAATTGCATAAACGAATCGAAATTTATTCTGGAAACAAATAAACGGCCTAACTTTTGACAGCAAAATCATTAGTGTCTGAAGGTTTAAATCGTTACTCAAACAGTCAAAATTTGAACTGAAAACAGGCAATTGGGCTAACGTTTTTGCAAGAAAAATCAATAGCGCCCGAAGCTACAATCTTAACTGAAAATAAATAAGCAAAAGTTGAATTGAATACAGAAAAGTATGTCCGGAATTTCGAAAGCTTAAAATCCTGATTAAAAATTGACTGAAGCAATCCAAATTATATTTAATAGCAGTCAAATGGCCTAACGTTTTTTTTTTTTTTCAGAGAAAGCAGTGCTGTATGAAGCTTTTCATCTTTACTGAAAGTTTACTGAAACACAATTTAAATTGAACTGACAAACGGTCTGTCTCAAGCCTCAAATTCGTCCTGAAAACGGAACGATGACGACGTTAATTTTCATAGAAAGTGTCTGAAGTTTTAAATCTGTATCCTTGGTTAAAAATTGGCTGAAGCAATCAAACTTTGAATAGAAAACAGGAAATGGCAAAGTGGTAATTTTTAAAGAGAAAAAGTACCTAGAACGTTGGCTGAAACTGATAAACAGTACAAGATTCAGGTTTTGCTGAAAAAAAAAATGTCTCAACAAGTGAATTCTTGCCAAAAACGGACAATTAGTATCGAAATTTTTCACAGAAAAAAAATTATCCTAGCTTTAAAATATTTATTTAAAACTGGCCAACGAATGGCCTGATGTTGGAAGTCACTTTTCATTAACAACCTTTCAAAATATAGAAATGAACTAAACTGAAAGTGAAAAACAAAAAGCCAGACCGTCCACTGAGAATTGAATGTCTCTACCTTTGTAAAAATTCCTCCCGAATACTGATAGACAGCAAAATATTTTGGTTGAAAAATGCCTTAAATTCAAACTTTTTAATGCGAACTTGTAAACAAATGGTCTAATATTTGCTTAGAGGAAGTTGAAATGTAAATTTTTCAGCGTATAATATACATTTTTAACTTGATAATGGTGTCATGAAGTCACCGAAACATCGTTTTTTAGCGTTAATGTTTGTTTGTATTTGGACTAGTAAACCGAAGGTCGACAAATGCTGCTTCTTTTTTTTGCTGAGAAATCATATCGCTCCCATTAACCAGTTCTGAATTACTACAGACAAAAGGCTAACACTGACAAATCCGATCTCCCTGACAATAGAAAAATAGGATGTTATTGCTGGAAATTATGTCAATATTTTTTCTTAACAATCAACAGTGGCAACTAAACGAAAGTGGTCTGTACATTTTTTTTTCTGACAGATCGAGCAAACCTCAAAGCTAACAGTTTCATTGACAAATCGGGATCTCAGCCTTATAAAATCTGTTGGCGTTTGAACGGTGACAAACAAAGATAATTGAAATGATTACTGGCAACTTTTGACAAAGGTGAAAACTCAAAACAAACAAAAAATTGACCAAACACTTCAGTTCCCCGTAGAAAAAGCGTTTCAGCTTCAAAAATGTTTCTGAAAATTGCGTAATATATAATATAGCTAGGCATTTTGTCCCCGTGTTAGAAGCACAAGCCTAGAAAGTCCACGATATCCATGTTTTCTTGGTAGCCATGGTTTTATTAATACTAGGGAAGATTTTTATGGCTACCCGCATTCTAATAAGTTGGAATTGGAATATTGGTGGAGTGTAATTTCACACGTTTAACTGATTTCAGTAGTTGTAGTTTCTGTGTAGGTTCATCGCAAAAAATTCTAGTGTAAGTCGTTTTAAAAGCACTCAGCGGCAGTCGAACGGAACAAGGTTATGGGTCGGAAAATTTGTGTGTGTGGTTGCGGTGGAGGACTTCTCAGTTGGTAGCAAGGCTGAGTCATTTGTCGCCAGCGCGAATGTTTTTTTAGATCAGTAGAGAAATTTACCGTTTTTTGCCGTGAACTGCTCAGTAGCGTCGAGTATTGGCTAGGCTCTTACGGATTATGCCTTTGTTTGTCGCAAACAAGTGCGTTCAGTTTAATTTGTTTTTGTTTTCTTCATTCAACATTTGCTCGTCGCTTGTCTGCTCATCTCTATAAGAAAGTTAATGTCACCAACTACAGAATCGTGCCGCAATGGTTCTAAGTAGTTTCGTACCTTTATACTCTGTTGATAGGCGTTTGATCGCACAATACATAACACATTCAGATTCGGCTTAGCTACTTCCATTTTCTAACCACTATAAATTATCAGAAAGCACTGACTTTTATTTTCTTTACACCAGGAAACTTGTTATTCATGTGTTGCACGGTATCTCGAAATGTATATCTTAATTCGTTTGTTTCAGAAAAATTGAAGAAAATCTATAAAGCCAAGTACGTGGGCGTTCACTTCCAAGTTATCCCAAATTTGGCGCCAATTAAGTATTTCAGAGACTCGCTGTCGACTACAAGTAAGCAGTCCAGAACCTTAATTACGCTCACTTCGCGATTGCCGTTGAAAGAAATACCGCCTAGGACCATGGCTGGAAGGTACCAGATTTGCCCGCATAGAGGACGCATGCGTGTATAAGTCGTACTCCGAAACTTTACAATCCAGTTACTCCCCCCTCCCCTCTAAAAAGATGTACCATTGCTTGACACGTAATGCTAGCCAAAAAACGGGTTTATTTTCGAAAAAAAGCGGCCTATATGCGGGTAAATACGGTAACCTTTAAGCAGCGCTTTGTCATGAATGATGCTAGTATCTACCTCTACTTCTTGTTTAATTAGTCATCTCTCAGTTGCTTGCTTGCTTGATTCCAGTACTGATCTGAATGTCCCTTGTATCCTGAAAAGAATGACGCAACGATATGATTAATGTAATATGATTAATGCAGGGGAGGCAGAGCCTATCCTCTAAGGTAGCGGAGGACCTATGTAAGAATGTAACATAGGGTGGACCCGAAGAGGGGTACCCTTCTAGGAAGACAATAGGTCAGAAGGTACAATTGGAAGGGCCTTTTTAATAAGACTTACCTCATGAACTTGTGTAGCCAGAATTTCCCATGCAGAGAAAGATCTAGAAGATTCTGTTGTTAATATCTCTTCAAGCAAAGCTGAGAGGACACATAAACGGAGGCACTGCAAAGGAAACATAAAAATTACTTTCAAAAAAAGCAAAATCTGGTGTAAAATTAGGCTCGATTGCCAGGCGCTGTTCGGGCAGGAAAACCGCACCCGAGGGAACGGCAGAAATCGAACCTAGTGTTAAATGTAAGTAAGTGAAACGAGGTTTTTGATTTAATAGCAATAACGGGGGCTAACTTAATTTCAGGCCTTGAGAAGAGGAAGGGGGGGGGGGGGGGGGGAGGTTGGTGCCTTATCAGAGTGACGAGCTTATCTCAAATAATTAATTTTGAACAAAACTTAAATTAGCCTTCACAAACGCTTACCATACAACTGAAACATGGCACTAATGGATTGTGTATCTCGAATTCAATGCCCATTTTCAGCTCCGAGCTGATGACCAAGTTTTCCCATAGTTAACATAGTTAACGTGCTGGAGCAATTGACCAACAGAACCCTGTTAACTGGTTAAGATATTCACAGTGTAGTGCCAACATTAAAACAAAGGATTGTGCACGGTCGCGGCCCTTCCAACATAAACTGCAGCACGATTGTTTTCATGGCAAGGTTTCATAACCAGTCTCTCAATTAACTATGGTTTTCCTATTGACGGTATTTTGTTTTGCGTTTTTTTTTAATTTATTATGGGAAGGGGCGGATTGATAGACAAAAAATACCTTCCAGGGTGGGGGTGGGGGGTCTTATTAGAGACGGGAGCATAATAGAAAGAGGGTCTCATTATAGGTTTAATTTACGCTAACTGAATCTGACCGGCTAAATAAAAAAAACCCCGAGTATTCAAGGGAAACTAGATCATGGATACGAGATATTTTTAAACTTTTACAAAACATTCCATATAAACCAAAGGTTTTAGCCAGATGCCAGAATAAAATTGCCGCCCATCGCGTCAGTGTGTACACTGTATACTGAATAATACAGAACATCAATTTAACAGGCATTTGATTAGAAGGTTCGCTGTTAACTAATCGAACAGAAATTATACAATAGGAATAGATACGACTCTTGTTTGGCCATCATAAAATAGGAACACAACTAAATGATGAATACGCAATAGAAAAACGACAGAAGAATCTCCATAGCATGCACCACACCCCCACTCCCCATCATTCGAATTTCTTGCTCATCTAATTCCCGATAAACCGAATTTTCGTTTTATGTCACAACTCTTTGTCACCACTGACGGCTCAAGCTATAGATATTCAACTGTATAACTACATTAGATGAAATCTATATTACCTTAAAACTATAGAAGCCGTTTGTACTGTACAGACTTGCCGTCATTTCACCGCGTGCTAGCCAGACTTTCGCTTCAAAGCCATTGTTTTGACCTGGAAGGGGAACCAGTTCGTAGCTTTCCTCTTTGCCGACACTCTCACTCCCACTTTCAATACTAGTCTAATACTGTTGCCGCCGAATGTCTGCGTTTGCAGCTGAATAAATGAAATTTGAAGCCATATACAACTCCTTCGATGTCTTCGTATTCCTCGCGGTTAAAGTGTTAACTAAAATGAATTTTAAATGAGTTTATCTGCAATTCAAATTAGAAGTTTCTTTTTGTCGAAAAAGTGACAGACTATTCCCGGCCGCATTTGAATTTTCATACCGTTTTCACATGTTCACACACTAATGCGTTCAGGTCAATTAAAGGGGAAGTATCACGAAAATTTGATGTCATTTCAAAACCCAAAAATGTTTGTCCGCCAACAGAAACAACCTTTACTGTTGGACGAACTTCTGTCAGTCCCCCCTCGTTTTCGTCCCCTCGCGCGTTTCTCTAGGAGCCTGAAACAGGCTAGAGACAGAGTAGGTCGGAATGGATTGACCCCCCCCCCCCGGAGGGGACTCTCGTATGAAAGGGGCGGGGATGCTCGTCGTCTCGCTTAGGGGTGTAAATTTCGGATTTTGGTCTCACTTAGGGTGTTCTGGGTAAAACGCCATTATACTTAGCCGTGAAGGTCTTATTTAGAGTTGCACGAGAAGACATATAAAAATATATGTTTGTCTGTTCTCTTTTTGGGGTAAAAAAGCTTGGGCCACGTCCAGATTGGTTTCCTTTCCGACGAGCATTCCCGCCCCTTTCATATGAGAGTACCCCCGGGATTGAAACTTAAAAAATGTTAGGCTAATGGTTTTCAGGTTTTCGTATTTTTGTTCCAAAATACGCTCGAACAGAGTACGAGTTATTCCTGTCAAGAAATGAGTTGATTTCTCTCCTCTCGTTGGTCTAGAATTGTTTTGTAGTAAAGTGAAGGTCTTATTTCATCAGTTTAAACAAAAGAGGTCAAAACCCCCATGATACTTCCCCTTAAAGGACGGTGGCTTCCAATAGCAATTAATTTTTGCGACGGTTATGACTATGTGGAGAAAGCAAGTCTTAGTAGGGGCTATTGGAATCCCAAATGAAAATGGGGGGAAGCTTAATTATCTCGGAAAAATACCCGGTTACACTTACTTTTCTTTTCGGATTCCAATAACCCTTGTCAAGATCTTCTTTTTACGCGCGTGACTCATGAATTGCGCCAAAATATCGCTGTTTTAGCAGGCACCACCAATAAGAAACCTGACTTTCCCATGCCATTTCGAGCTGCGCAGTAGCAAAAAGTAGGCACCGTGCTTAAAAGTATCTTTTTTCTCCTTTCTCACACTAACTTCACGATGCCTTTTCAAACGCGCCCTTAATGTGAGAGACAGGCAAAACACATAAACCAAATTGTGTTAATGATGTTTGAGACTCTGAATTCAGCTAGTGTGAAAGTTTGTTATCCCTTTATTAACTCCAGGTGATTTCCGCGTGATAAAAGTTGTAGTGAAAATGTTCTCAAACTTTCTGTGATCGTTCACTACTATGTAGTATTTCGAGAAATGTAATAGAAAAGATAGGTCACCGTGTCCGCGAAAGAGCTGCGATCCACTCAATTAACCCCATAATCGCTTGCAATATTCTCTTTTAAAAAAGACTGAAGTTTATTTGATCAGTTATTTCCATGTTGGGTAGTACCAGACGTTACAAGAGATAAAACAAGCTGGAACAGAAATCAAAAAAGCGTTATACATAGAACATATGAAGCGTAATCGGCAATGAAAGATAAATGCAAAATATGAAGCAGTATCGATCAAGAACATTTATTGCGTGCTAAATAAATCGTACTGTGTATCAATAGTCGCGCGCGTAACACCGGAAGTGGAAATGCAGCGTAAAATCGCGCAAACCGGAAATAAAAGCTGCAGGAGACATTTGTTTTTATCTCGAAATTTTGCCCTGTGACCTATCTTGATTTTTTGCATGCATGCATTATATAGTATGCCACTTCAATTAGAAAGGTTTGGGAGAAAGTTATCCAGTAGAGTTTTCTGTAGTTGGAAAAATGCATTTTTTGAAATAACGCAAGATCTAATGGATAACGTTTTGTCATATTGTCAGAGGAGTTAATGAATGTAGGGTGTTTCGCGTAGAGTGTAGAACTGATTCTGCCCCGTCCACACTGTTCCAAACATCTTTGAATGGAAATCCGTATTTGAGGAGGGTGCCTACTTTTGTTACTGCGCATACGTTCTGTGCATCTGGGGATACTCGGGTTTCCTATGGGTGGTGGCTACTAATACAGGGATATTTTTGCGCGATTTAAAACTATGCGGAGAAAGTAGAACTCAGCAAGTGCTCTTGGTATCCAGAAAGAAATTTGGGGTAACCATACATTTTTCCGAGATAATAAAGCTTCAATTAAAAAAAAGCCATATATTGCTTTGTATTTTACGGCTTTTTAAAACAATTGTGGCTTTATTATCTCTAAAAAACACGTGGTTACCCCCAAGTTTCTTTTTGGATTCCAATAGCCCTTGCAAAGATCTGCTTTTCCTGCATAATCACAAAAATACTTCACAAAACTGCACAAAAATACTTCGGTATTTGTAGGCATCGTCCTTAAAATGAAGTTCTAAAAATTTCCTTTCTTTCAACAACTATTGTTTTAAGCCTACATTAGTGTTCCTTTATTGGGTCTTATTATTTTCACTTTAAGACGGAAAAGTTAACAAATAAAACACTTGGCATTTCCATTGTCATTTTGTTTTATTTTCCTTAAAGCACCCGAAGTTTTGCATTTGTATTTCACTACCTAACGAACATTACTTTAACAACAAGCTTGCCTGCTATATTTCTGTTTTATACCAATCAACAAATTTTTAATTAATGTAAATTGGTTACAAATTATTATTATTATTAATTATTACTAAACTCTGTCACTTGTGTAGTTTCTGTAAACTGCACATTTGTTATTTCTTTGTTGTAACCGCCCAAGTCGACATTTATTTCTATAAATCAAAATAAAATAAACGAATTGGCCACTTCAATTTGTTATCTATTCCCCGAATTTAGTTTCATACCATTTCATTGTAAACTGGCCATCTCTAATTAGCGCTGCGTTGTTAAAAAGCTAGCAATATTAAACCCTGAAAAAAAAAAATCCATGACGCATACGGTGTATCAAAAAAGTACCATCCTCCCTCTCCAGTTGAACAACCACGAAGTTACAAAAAGCTTAACACTGTTTTAATGGCCGGTTTAATCTTAATCAATCTGTTCAACAATGGTCTTTCAAGAAGTGCGCTGCCATGGCCACCACTGGAGATCCAGTTGGAGCTTGCGGGAAGTCACCACTTGATCCAGCAATGTCAAAATGCGAGTAGCAAACAGGACGGTCAGAGTCAATACCATGCTAAGATAAGGAAAATAAACTGGACATCAATATTGGTGGTATAATTGATCCCACAATTTCAAAATTAATGAAGTAGCAAACAGAGCGGTCTGAGCCTATAGATCTCATTCCAAAATGGCTACCATTTTAATATTCTTTTGATTGCATTCAAATAAGCCCGTCTTACCCCGTCCTTAAGTTCAAAAATCAAAAGAATATTTTACCTTGAACGAGGGAAGGGCTAATTTGAATGCAAACAAAAGAATAGTAAAATGAGAACCATTTTGGAATAAGGCTTATAAATGGTCCATCTTTGGTCCCTCCTCTCTCTGTCACGTGCCGCGCCGTGAATTGCGTGACAGACAGCAGCGGGGCCAGGCCCACTCTAAGTCAACACAGTGCTATGAGTAAGAAAATAAGTAACGCTCTAAGTTCTACCTTGATAGTCACTACTAGTCTTGTATGGAAATTTATATTGAGTGAAGTTTGACTGTGCGAAATAAGGAAGGCAGTGATAGTCATTATTATTGGAAATATTAATTTTAACGAAGTTTGACTGTGTGAAAATAAGGAAGACAGAGCCAGGGTGGAGAACTTTAGGCTGCAAAATCCCTTTACATTGAAAATGTCTCACTGTGTTCGTGCTTCACAGCTTTCCATTCTACCACAAATGACTGAAAACCACAGGCGATTCAGTGCAATTACATGTAAACAGTCTACTAACACGCTAAAGCCAGTTACACGCTAGGCAATATTATACACTTGACCATAACTTGTTTATCAATGTTTAGGAATTTCTTTGATATCATTTTAGTAGTATCAGTGATAAAGAGAGGAAGCAAATTATGATCCATTAAACTACTATTAAAGTACTGGAAACCATTTAAAGGGGATATAAAAAAGGGATATATCTAAGTATATACTTTAAAATAATGCAATTATAGTGAGTACCAGAGCATTGCGGACAGTTACCAAGAACGTTCTTTCACTATTAAGGTTTTCATGTCTTTTTTTTTTGGGGGGGGGGGGGGGGAGGGGGACTATTAGTAACTCACTGAAATAAATTTAATCAGTACTATGAATTTTTATACCAGCTCTTTGAAAAGTAATAATAATAATAATAATAATAATAATAATTTATTTCCATAACGCTTATTCCTAAAAAGTCCACAAATGCTTCGCATCAAAATTGCCTTAAAATTAAAAATTAAAATATAACTAAAATAAATAAAATCTTAACATCAATTCCCAGTGTATAAAACCTTTTTTTCCAATTAATCTCAACAATAAGCCTTTCTAAAAAGGAGAGTCTTCAGGCCCTTCTGTACTCAATTTTTACCTTTTTAAAAACATTTTGATGGTAATAACTGCCCTAACTGGCATTAAACCGTCTGTACATAATAAATTATTTACTAACAGTAAGACATTTTTGTTTACATAATAACCTTGTCTAATCCTGACGCTCTGATAAGGAAGGCAGCAGGAAACTGGTGTCCTCTTGGGGTGCGACTGGATGGTACATTGTTACACTGCAGTACATCTGCATACTCTGACTTAGCTTTTGCAAACTCATAGTCCTAAGAAGAGTAGCAACCGGGAATAAACACTTTAAAGGGAACCTCCACTCTCACAACAAATTGACGGGTAAGCGTTGGAAATAGTGCCTAAATTCTAAATTTTCATCGAAAACGTTGAAATGACATTCAAGTGTGTTAAAAATTAGATATGATTATCGACAACTTTCGCTTTTTAATTTCCTGGGGGCAGCCATTTTGAGTTTTATGATGTGTAATGGTTGACGCTATTGTTATTCAGCAGAAGTTCTTTTGTGTGAAACAATTAAGCAACCTTATTACGTCATGAAATCCAAGATGGTGGCGTGCGGGAAATTTAAAAGCGAAAATAGCCTATAATCAAATCATGTTTTTTCCAACACTGAAATATTATTTGCATGTTTTCCAATGAAATTTCACAGAAAATTGCATTTTCAATAA
Source organism: Pavona decussata (assembly GCF_977016875.1). Classification (NCBI taxonomy): domain Eukaryota; kingdom Metazoa; phylum Cnidaria; class Anthozoa; order Scleractinia; family Agariciidae; genus Pavona; species Pavona decussata. The sequence goes on from NW_028145567.1 coordinate 2,464,808, forward strand.
TGTAACGTTAACATGTTTCGAGAGTGGAGGTTTCCTTTAAGCCCTAACAGTGATCAGTATCAAATTTCTCCTTGTACTATCAATGCTTATAATAAAGTAAGAAAGTAACTAGATAAATTATTTTATGAGGGAGACATGTGGCAGTAGTGAAACTGATAAACTAATGGCCCTCAAAATAATCAGTTTGAAAAACTCATTAATAGTTTGACCATAAGCCCATTGACCTATTGAATGGTCAATAATACATCATGTGCAGTGACTTTCATATCAATAAACCTCCCCTTATTAGCATGCGGTGTTGTCAATAATAAAAACCCTATATACAGCCACAAATATAATTTTAAACTAATTTACAATCAGTGAATGATAAAAATATCTACAAACACTACATATAAGCTTATATACGATCCTTGAAATAAAAACTAATTAATAATGAATGATTGCATAAGAAATCGATTTATCCTTAAATTGAAAATTAAGGATATGATCACCCACTGTGAATTTTCTTGATATTTGACAAGGTAGGAGAATTTTTTCTTTGATATTAGGGGTTAAAGAGCTTGAGGTAAGTTCCTAGTCAACTAAGTTGAGTTCTCCAAACAAACTTACCTCTCTGCGAATTGTCGATACCTCAAAAGGATCACCCATGTCATGCCCAGCTAACATGTAAACAAATACAAACAACTTTAATAAACAAACCACGTCACTACAGGCTGGAATAATTATCACATGTATAAACAAATTCTTACATATTTATTTGAAATGAAAATGAAAGACTCAAATCACTTTTGAATGACAAAGAGTTATTATAACATGCAACTTGTTATTAACTAATTCAAAAAGGTAACATACTGTACATGCACCAACCTTCTTGTATCTTCTGAGCAAACTTAGTATGAGCTGCGGGTCCATTGTCTAACACAATCTATAAGTAAATAAAAATATATTTGAGTTAATGACATACCGTATCAACCAATCCGTTTGGCACAAAATTAGCTAAGTTTGACTTTTCATATCATTTTTGTATGTCACATTATTGTAGTTGTAAACAGCGGTCAGTGCAAACTCACTTCTTGTTCTGTTTTAGAATAATGTGCTGAAATTTAGGGCAGCTTAGAATAAGTTATGTCCACATAAGGCTTCTGCCACAGTGCAAATTAATTACAGTTACAATCTACGTCACGCGTGACCAGTGTTTTTGAAATTTGAATGGCGGAGTTTTGAAATTTACATGACAGTTTTGAACATTGCCATCCAGATTTCAGTTGAGAGTTCCTGTAGAAACATTAGCCTATGTTATTGACGGTATAAAGCTATAATTAAAAATTTAAGAGCGGCGGTCAGAAAATATCAAGCATTTGGTGGCAGAACTCGAGAAATCAATTTCGCTCATTTTCTGGCTACAAAAAGCCTTTAAGTAGAGAACAAATTTGCCGCCTTCAGTTTTCTCTAGGAGCGCTTAACGTTCTAGAAAACTGAGATAAACAAATTTGACCCGCGAGGATCCCGAAAGTACCCGCACGGCAGTGTGAAATTAATATTCTGAACTGACTCTTCATCTGGAAGGAAAGAAGATCCATGGTATTTTTATACTCGGTATTGACAGCGGAAGCACCGCACGTTTATAGCAAAGTTTGAACTAGACTTAACCATTATTAATAAAAGCAAACAGAGCTTAGGAAAATGTCCCTTTTCTAAACAGGAAAAATCCCGCAAAAACGGATAAATTTTAAAGATAGTTTTCGCTATGTGGTATAACGCCGATTTTTCTTAAACTTTGCCTTTTAAGTAATGTAACGTTGTTCTTGATAATGTATTAAAATCAGCCTGGGTTTTGAATTAAGCACTTTACACGACCGTTTTGAAGTCACCATAATTCGTTTAAAATTCCGACAACGGCTAAATAAACAACCGTTGTTGCGTTACCGTGACAATAAACAGACTAATTTTACATATACCAAAAAAGCATAATGAAAACAAATTTCTTTTAATCTTTAATTACAATAAGGTAAAGTCCGGTCTGGGAACCGATTTTTCTCGTTTGCGTTGTGAGATTTTTGCTTATAAAACCATATCTAGTAAGGAGCAGTAAGCGTCTCGATGTCCATTTCTTGTGTCAGATTGCCAATGAAACCGCATCAAAGGGAAATCTGTGGGGTTGAAGTTCTCCCCTATGACTATGGTAAAATGCTCGCTGAAATAAAAATTGGAGACCGGTCAAACTTTCCTATTCTGTTTTTAATTCGCTAAATAGTTAGGGTTGCGTTTTACAAATTCCGAAATCACCAATAATCAGTGAATATTAATAATATCACGCATTGGTGTTTACCAAAGTAAATTGAATTAGTAAATTAAAGTAAATGTAAGATAAATTCAATTAAGGAAACTGGAAAATTTGTCACTTTAAATTTGGTCTGATATTCTTGTGCTGTCATGGAAGCATGGAGGTGGTCTTTTAGCTCCTTGGTCGGAGGTCCTTGCTCTTACGACCCCAGAGACAGGAGCAGATCAACTGAAGTAAACTAGTGCAAAAGGAACATCGCCGGTCACAAGGCTTCCTTGTCAATAGCCGATGTAGAAACCGAAATTGAACTTATTCTGACAAGAATGTTTATCTCCTTCACCATGAATGTTCATCTCCTTCACCTTTCGGAATTGACGATTTGTCTTCGACACCGTTCATTTCTGGGCATTGGCTGGCGTCGAGGTCAGTTCAAATAAGTGTCAAACTTCTCCGCCGGTATCAAGCCATGACAGCCAGGCGCAAAAAGCCGCAAAACTAGAACGAGGACTTGAAAAAAATTCGTGTTATTTGCTATGGAAGAAACTAGGACTGTTTATTCCAGTTGGTTCAGGTATGCGTTTACATAATTTCCATTACCTTTTATGTATAATAAACTGTAAAAACGTATGATGTAACACTTTACTTTTTTGCACATTCGGTCTTTTCCAGCACAAAATATTAGTATTCAGATGTATTTTCAGTTCATCAGATGCGGAGAAAGCCGTTAATTAGACTAAACGTGAAGTTTTCAGTGTTATTTATTTATTATTTTTATTTTCTGTGCTTGGAACCCTAAAACCCTTGGAGTCCTAGTGCTACTGACTGTGGTGGACAACTTTTTGTTCACTACCTCGTAAAAAGGTCCTTCTCTTGAGGAAAGTAAGACATCATAGTTACAGCTTTTCAGGCTTGTGTAACGCCCATGCTAAAGACTTATTATCCCTATTAAAGGAAAGTATTGAAAACTTTTCAATTGAAGGAAAAGAAGCCTGGTCCCAGCTCTTAAAAGTGTGAAGTTTGTGTCTTCGCCACGCCCTAATGCTAGGATTTTTAGGTCTGCATGCACCTTCCTTTAATCTTTAGAACAAGGGAAGCAGCTTATGACGGTCTAAGTGAAATGAAGAGGCTGAAATTAAAAAGAAATAAGGTTATGTATTTAATTAAGCCACCCCCACCCCCCTTTCCCCTCTATCTTAGGAAGAAGTAAAATTTCGCTCTACACTTAAATCAGTGAGTGTATCTTTTTAAGTCTGTTCCTCCGGTGTATCTTTCGCATTGACGGTTTTTGTTGCTGGTCGCTACGAAAAAGAAAATTCAATAAAGAACTACGGGTACTAGTCATTTGCGCAAAAGTTGTCACAAAGAGTTCGTTATTCCAGATAAGCAGCTGGTGTATAAAGCCATACTGTTAAACGCGTCCGTAACAAGGGGAGGGGCAGGGGGGGACTCGAGCCCCGACCCCCCCCCCCCCAGAATTTTAAGAAGCGTAAAAAACAATGTGTCAAAAAATAAATGATTAAAAAACAGTAATAATGTACAACAATCAATCTTGAATTCTGACGCTGCAAGTGCCTTTTCACAACCCTTAATAAATTGTTTATTACCTGACAGTTTCCTCCGCTAACATTTGGCTTTTATACAACAGCAGCAAAGGCAGTCCTTCCTTGTGAATCGGAAATAAGAACCAAAATCCTCATGACCGATTTGTGTCTTTTAGTAGGGAGTTAAAGATAACATGACGGTGATGGTAGCGAATTCGAAAACACAAAGAGAATTCGCGTTCTTTTAAACTTCATCGCAATAATTCCAGCTCCCACCTTTTTTTTTTAATTTTAGACAAATCTTCCTGCGGACATATTCTTACTGCCTGATTCCAAGTTCACTGGAAAAAGAGAAAGGGAAATTTGTCGTCGTCTTTTTACGTCATTCTTTAAACGTGAACAAGTTTGGCAATTTCACGTGGTAGTCTGTACAGTGACGGCAAAGGGTCGAAAAGAAGTTTAATGTACCAAAAAGTGTGATGCAAGTGCAAAGTTATTGTTTTGCTTACTATATCTGCCCCTTTTTTGATGTTTCCAATTTGCTTTCCCCATCCCAGTTGTTTTAGCCTGACTACGGGCCTGTTAAAGCAATTCTTCCCGCCCCCCACCCCTTCCCTACTGCCTACTGCCATATCTCAGTGACCATCTAACTAATTTGCATATTTGCTGTCACGCAACATTGTTAGACATGTCTGAATCTTTTCGATTTCTTCTCTTCCCGTCGATAATGGTTAAAAGGAAGCGAGGGGAAAACAGAAATCTTTCTGATAAAGCAAGATAGGAGCATTATTGAAGGCCCTGAAGCTGTAATTAGCAGTTTGCCCGTAGCGTCGGTTTGTTTTCACTGGCAGTCATTTGGTCGCCAAACGATGTCGTGGTCGAAATTAGCCAACTTTAACGACCTTTTGTGAAAATCTCAATGGAGAACCCAGCCTGATGTTTAGGTATGAAGTACATCAAGGCAATTGTTACTGAAAGCCAAAGTGTGAGAATATTTCGAGTTATACCACATACTGAAATGTGTGCTTGACCTTTGACACTACATTACAGAGTAAACCAGCTGTAAAAATATGCCGCTGGTTTTAAATTGTTTAAATTTGCCAGATATCATAACAAACACAAATTCATCGGTTATCATATCAGAAAGAGATTGTCTTTCGATATAAGAAATCCCGATTTTCGTACGCTTCTTCTAAAACAAACGGGGAGACGATGAAAAGTGGCGATTTTCCGGTTTTAAATTCAATCATTTTTCAGTTCACAAGGCTTCGATCGATCTTCCTGATTTTCTCAAAACGCAAATGTTTCTGGCCAATTTAAGCCACACCATGATTCTTACTTTAGTAAAACCTTATTATGGACAAAAGATGAAAGAAATGGACTGTGCTAAGTTTCGCCAGAAAATTCAGATTTTGCTCGATTTTTCCTGACCGCCGCTCTTAAAAGCTTTAAGTTTTCAAAAATTACAATTTTATTGTTTCCCAAGTATTTTGAATTTTTTTGTTCAGTTAATGCATCTTTTTTGGAAAGATTTCTCAAGATTCCATTCAAATGCAGGACATTACAAAAAAGAATTCGAATGTTCATTTTACTTTCATTCTTGGAAAACTGGTCACACGTGACCTAGACTGACTGTAAATAATGATGACTACCAATTATTTTATCAGTTAAGCCAATTTTACCAGTAATTATAGTGTCTAACATGAAAATGTTTCAGGACATGACTTACCGAATATCCAGGACCCACAGCAATGATAGCATGGCCAGTAAGGGTTGCTATAGTTACAATGTGGCTGGGTACCTTCTCATCAAGGGCCTGAAATTCCACAAAAAGCCCCATTTTGATGAAATATTTTCCGTTCTAACTTGCAATGAGACAGACATAAACTAGCCTAGCCATTGTTAGTTAATAGGAAACTTTTAGCAACAATGATGAAGACGACAGTGAAAACATGGCTATTAAAACGAATTTGCATTTTTATTTTATAAATCCCACTTGAAAATTATGTACTAGGTGATATTTTCTGGAGTTGAATTCTTGGAGACTGCACCCAAGTTTAGAAAGATCCAGAAAGAAAAAATTGTTGTGCTGTGTTCACTCCATAAAACGTCCCATCAGGAAATTTCACGTCCTAGTCGTGCAATGAAGGCTAAGAAATGTACCAAAAAGTGTAATGCATGTGCAGAGTCATATTTTGGTCATTAAGCCTATTGCTTTTTTGACGTTCTTGTATGATGCTGTCGCTGTTGTCGTTGCTAAAGCTCCCTAATGCCTCAACTCCCAATAGACCAGCATCCAATTTCTCCTTACATTATCAATAGTCCACCAAACACCAGACCACGAGAATAAAGGAAATGATCAAGGACAAAATGTCTTAGTGTTTAAAAATTAGTCCAACTAGCAATGTGAGAAATATTTTGGGAAATGGTGTGGAGAATATGCATGTTACATAGTAATGGGGCTTCAACGAGTTCATCACCTTCAATTTCATGTAATGTAGTGAGTCAGCCATGGCCATACGCCCTTCAGCATCAGTGTTGCCAACTCGCACTCTTGTCCCAGCAGCTGAAGTGATGATCTCGTCAGCAACATAACCCTCTGTGAGAACAAAACAATGGTACTGTCAGTAAAATAAAAATTTATTGTTGTGTTTGATGTAGGAAGGAATGCAGTCCTAATACGGATTGGAGTTGAGATTGTATGGGACAACGTTAATTGCTGGAATGAATGGATGGATCATGGGACGTGTATCTGCCATCCCCAGCAGATTTTTTTGTGGGGCTGGATGACATCACAAACGAGAGAGAGCTGTGGATCAAGATCATCGAATGCATTCCCTAATCTTTGATTATTAGTTTAATAATTATTTTCAACATTATTGCATGCAATTGAACACTAGCTGTAGTTACCTGCGCCAACACTGTTGCGTACCATGGCCATTGTACCAAGAACTTTGATCCCTTTTGGCTTCAGTTTTGCCAGAGTCTAGACAGTTAACAATAAACATGTTTGAACACTGTTTGTCTAAGTATCACTTACTATAGCAAGTGGAGAGGTGGAAATTTGAATTATTACAAAAGGTATTATTAGTCAGTTATTGCTAGCTTAACATTGAGTCTGTGGTGTGCATAGTTTTGAACACTGGTAATCCATTTAGACAAATACTAGATCACTCATTTACTACAAGGAAATAACATCACAGACCACTGGAAGTGAAAACTTCATGTTTGTGAAGGAAATTTTAACATTATTTAATATGCAAAGCTAATTGACCTGTCATATATTGCCATATTGTTCACAGCTTTTCAATCAATCAATCAAATTCAATCAATCAATCAATCAATCAATCAATCAATCAATCAATCAATCAATCAATCAATCAATCAATCAATCAGTCAGTCAGTCAGTCAGTCAGTCAGTCAGTCAATCAAGTGCAGCTTATCTGCCTGAATTCATGGTACATGTACATTCGTGCTTTATAATTTTTTACCAGTCGTGTGACATTATGTAAGGCCAAAATTTATTTATTTAAAAAACCTAATTTAGAAATTGAGAATAATGTTAATAATAATAATAATATTAATAATAATAATAATAATAATAATAATAATAATAATAATAATTAATAATAATAATAATTAATAATAATAATAATTTCTATAGCGCAAATTCAACTTAAGTTTTCAAATGCGCTTTACAAAATAGTATAGAGAACCATCATAATTTAAGAAAAATTAAGAAAATACCTGAAAGAATCCTCCCACAGCTGCTGCACCACATTTGTCCCTTTCAATTGAACAAAAATAGAATGAACAAAAGATTCTCCAGTCAAACCAGAAGAACTATTAGTAGGAAGAAGAGTCGCTG